>NC_068366.1:18466798-18494298 GCF_020536995.1 Dreissena polymorpha
TCGCATTTGCCTGGCACATAATCTGGCTAACGTTTGTTCATATCCAACATCACATGTCACATTTGCTAGCGATGCGTACTGGTGTTAAGTTGTGTTTAGAAGCTTGTTGCCTCATTCAGGATGACTGGTGTGGAACCACAGTCTACAATAGAAAACACACCAAACTAAACCTAACACGTCAAGCATAAAACCTTTAACGGTGTTTTCTATATGTGGTGTTCTTAAACGACACTCCATTTTATTCCAGTTTAACCTTCACAACAAGTATGGTCATGAGAATCCATAAATTATTCTAAGTCAAATTGAAATATTCATATTGTAGCCAAAAACGTTTCAACCATTAAAACAGCGAGAAATAAGAATTACATGTGTACAGCTGTTTGTTATGTTAAGAAGCTTGTATGCTAATTTCAGGATGACTGGCGGGGAACCACAGTCTTAATACCAAAACAAACCCAAACTAAACCGTACACGTTAAAACATAAAACCTTCCAACGGATGTTTCCTATATGTGTTTCTTTAAAGACACTCATTTAATTCCAATTTAACCCTTTACAAAAGAGTCTGGTCATTAAGAATCCATATAATTATTTGAAGTCAAATTTAAAATATTCATATTGTAGCCTAAACTGTTTCAACCATAAGACATTGAGCGTAACAAGGATTACAGGAGTACTTAGCAATAAAGGTTAACAAAGAGATTCATTAAATTGAAGAACATATCAAGAGGTTTTATTAATAGCAAACATACCTTTTGGAATACAGTTTGCATGTCCCCACGTTGCATTTGCCTGGCACATAACCTGGCTAACGTTCGATTCATATTCCAGCATCACATGTCACCATTTGCAAGCGATCCGTACGTGGTGTTTGTTGTATTAGAAGCGTGTATCTCCCATTTAAAACGGCGGGCACGGCACCACAGTCGTTAAAGCCATTCAGAACAATATTGATATAATCGTCTTGCCATATACAAAACCGTTTAAGATAAACGTTTATCACTAAAAATCATGTTAAAAGCGACTAAATTTAAAAAAGCTTATTTTCAGTGCCTTTATATTTTGCGATGGATAAGTTCATGAATGAAATTTTAGTGAAATAAAACATTTTAGTTAACGCTCTTAGGTATCGTAAACTCATTAACCTTTGCTTTAAAACGCATTGAATCAGTGCAAATCATTTTGTCAAACGTTATACGTCATTTTATGTGTGGAAACCATTTGAGATAGCAATTAGATCGAAACTATAAATATTACCATTAGGAATGCATTTGGCTGTTGCCCACGTCGCATTTGCCTGGCACATAATCTGGCTAACGTTTGATTCATATTCCAACATCACATGTCACATTTGCTAGCGACGCGTACGTGGTGTTAGATGTGCTTAGAAGCTTGTATGCTCCATTCAGGATGACTGGTGTGGAACCACAGTCTACAATAGAAAAACACACCCAAACTAAACCTAACACGTCAAGCATTAAAACCTTTCAATGGGTGTTTTCTATATGAGTGTTCTTAAAAGACACTCCATTTTATTCCAGTTTAACCAACACAACAAGCATGGTCATGAGAATCCATATAATCATTGTAAGTCAAAATTGAAATATTCATATTGTAGTCAAAACCGTTTCACCCATAAAACATCGAATAATAAGAATTACATGTGTACAGCTGTTTGTTATGTTAAGAAGCTTGTATGCTCCTTTCAGGATGACTGGCGTGGAACCACAGTCTTCAATACAGAACAAACCCGAACTAAACCGTACACGTAAACATTAACCCTTCCAACGGATGTTTCCTTATGTGTTTTCTTTAAAGACACTCAATTTACTTTCAATTTACCTTTACAAAGAGTCTGGTCATAAGAATCCATATAATTATTTGAAGTCAATTTAAAAATATCATATTTAGCCTAAACTGTTTCAACCATAAGACATTGAGTTAACAAGAATTACAGGAGTAACTTAGCAATACAGGTTAACAAAGAGATTCATTAAATTGAAGAACATATCAAGAGGTTTTATTAATAGCAACATACCTTTTGAAATACAGTTTGCATGTCCCCACGTTGCATTTGCCTGGCACATAACCTGGCTAACGTTCGATTCATATCCAGCATCACATGTCACATTTGCAAGCGATCCGTACGTGGTGTTTGTTGTATTTAGAAACGTGTATCTCCCATTTAAAACGGCGGGAACGGCACCACAGTCTTAAACATTCAGAACAATATTGATATAATCGTTCTTGCCATTTACAAAACCGTTTTAAGATGACGGTTATCACTAAAAAATGTTAAAATCGACTAAATTTAAAAAAGCTTATTTTCAGTGCCTTTATATTTTGCGATGGATAAGTTCATGAATGCAATTTTAGTGAAATAAAACATTTTTAGTTAACGCTCTTAGGTATCGTACACTCATTAACCTTTGCTTTAAAACGCATTGAACCAGTGCAAATCATTTTGCCAAACGTTATACGCCATTATATGTGTGGAAACCATTTGAGATAGCAATTAGATCGAAACTATAAATATTACCATTAGGAATGCATTTGGCTGTTGCCCACGTCGCATTTGCCTGGCACATAATCTGGCTAACGTTTGATTCATATCCAACATCACATGTCACATTTGCTAGCGACGCGTACGTGGTGTTAGATGTGCTTAGAATATTGTATGCTCCATTCAGGATGACTGGTGTGGAACCACAGTCTACAATAAAAAACACACCCATACTAAACCTAACACGTCAAGCATAAAACTTTTCAACGGGTGTTTTCTATATGTGTGTTCTTCAACGACACTCAATTTTATTCCTGTTTATTCTTCACAACAAGTATGGTCATGAGAATCCATATAATTATTTAAAGTCAAAATTGAAATATTCATATTGTAGCCCAAACCATTTCACCCATAAAACATCGAGTAAATAAGAATTACATGTGTACAGGTGTTTGTTATGTTAAGAAGCTTGTATGCTCCATTCAGGATGACTGGCGTGGAACCACAGTCTTCAATACAAAACAAACCCAAACTAAACCTTACACGTAAAACATAAAACCTTCCAACGGATGTTTCCTATATGTATTTTCTTTAAAGACACTCAATTTTATTCCAATTTAATCTTTACAAAGAGTCTGGTCATAAGAATCCATATAATTATTTGAAGTCAAATTTAAAATATTCATATTGTAGCCTAAACTGTTTCAACCATAAGACATTGAGCTAACAAGGATTACAGCAGTACTTAGCAATAAAGGTTAACAAAGAGATTCATTAAATGAAAGATCATATCAAGAGGTTTTATTAATAGCAACATACCTTTTGGAATACAGTTTGCATGTCCCCACGTTGCATTTGCCTGGCACATAACCTGGCTAACGTTCGATTCATATCCAGCATCACACGTCACATTTGCAAGCGATCCGTACGTGGTGTTTGTTGTATTTAGAAGCGTGTATCTCCCATTAAAAACGGCGGGAACGGCACCACAGTCTTAAACATTCAGAACAATATTGATATAATCGTTCTTGCCATTTACAAAACCGTTTTAAGATGAAGGTTATCACTAAAAAAAATCTTAAAATCGACTAAATTTAAAAAAGCTTATTTTCAGTGCCTTTATATTTTGCGATGGATAAGTTCATGAATGCAATTTTAGTGAAATAAAACATTTTTAGTTAACGCTCTAAGGTATCGTACACTCATTAACCTTTGCTTTAAAACGCATTGAACCAGTGCAAATCATTATGTCAAACGTTATACGCCATTATATGTGTATAACCATTTGTGATAGCAATTAGATCGAAACTATAAATATTACAATTAGGAATGCATTTGGCTGTTGCCCACGTCGCATTTGCCTGGCACATAATCTGGCTAACGTTTGATTCATATCCAACATCACATGTCACATTTGCTAGCGACGCGTACGTGGTGTTAAATGTGTTAAGAAGCTTGTATGCTCCATTCAGGATGACTGGTGTGGAACCACAGTCTACAATAGATAACACACCCAAACTAAACCAAACATTTCAAGTATAAAACCTCTCGACGGGTGTTTTCTATATGTGTGTTCTTTAACGACACTCCATTTTATTCCAGTTTAACCTTCACAACAAGTATAGTCATGAGAATCCATATAATTATTTTAAGTCAAAATTGAAATATTCATATTGTAGCCAAAACCGTTTCACCCATAAAACATCGAGTAAATAAGAATTACATGTATACAGGTGTGTGTTATGTTAAGAAGCTTGTATGCTTCATTCAGGATGACTGGCGTGGAACCACAGTCTTCAAAACAAAACAAACCCAAACTAAACCTTACACGTAAAACATAAAACCTTCCAACGGATGTTTCCTATATGTGTTTTCTTTAAAGACACTCAATTTAATTCCAATTTAACCTTTACAAAGAATCTGGTCATAAGAATCCATATAATTACTTGAAGTCAAATTTAAAATATTCATATTGTAGCCTAAACTGTTTCAACCATAAGACATTAGTTAACAAGGATTACAGGAGTACTTAGCAATAAATGTTAACAAAGAGATTCATTAAATTGAAGAACATATCAAGAGGTTTTATTAATTGCAACATACCTTTTGGAATACAGTTTGCATGTCCCCACGTTGCATTTGCCTGGCACATAACCTGGCTAACGTTCGATTCATATCCAGCATCACATGTCACATTTGCAAGCGATCCGTACGTGGTGTTTGTTGTATTTAGAAGCGTGTATCTCCCATTTAAAACGGCGGGAACGGCACCACAGTCTTAAACATTAAGAACAATATTGATATAATCGTTCTTGCCATTTACAAAACCGTTTAAGATAACGGTTGTCACTAAAAATAATGTTAAAATCGACTCAATTTAAAAAAGCTTATTTTCAGTGCCTTTATATTTTGCGATGGATAAGTTCATGAATGCAATGTTAGTGAAATAAAACATTTTTAGTTAACGCTCTTAGGTATCTTACACCCATTAACCTTTGCTTTAAAACGCATTGAACCAGTGCAAATCATTTTGTCAAACGTTATACGCCATTATATGTGTGGAAACCATTTGAGATAGCAATTAGATCGAAACTATAAATATTACCATTAGGAATGCATTTGGCTTTTGCCCACGTCGCATTTGCCTGGCACATAATAAGGCTAACGTTTGATTCATATCCAACATCACATGTCACATTTGCTAGCGACGCGTACGTGGTGTTAGATGTGCTTAGAAGCTTGTATGCTCCATTCAGGATGACTGGTGTGGAACCACAGTCTACAATAGAAAACACACCCATACTAAACCTAACACGTCAAGCATAAAACTTTTCAACGGGTGTTTTCTATATGTGTGTTCTTCAACGATACTCAATTTTATTCCTGTTTATCCTACACAACAAGTATGGTCATGAGAATCCATATAATTATTTTAAGCCACAATTGAAATATTCATATTGTAGCCAAAACCGTTTCACCCATAAAACATCGAGTAAATAAGAATAACATGTGTACAGGTGTTTGTTATGTTAAGAAGCTTGTATGCTCCATTAAGGATGACTGGCGTGGAACCACAGTCTTTTTAATACAAAACAAACCCAAACTAAACCTTACACGTATAACATAAAACCTCCCAACGGATGTTTCCTTTACGAGTTTTCTTTAAAGACACTCAATTTAATTCGCATTTAACCTTTACAAAGAGTCTGGTCATAAGAATCCATATAATTATTTGAAGTCAAATTTAAAATATTCATATTGTAGCCTAAACTGTTTCAACCATAAGACATTGAGCTAACAAGGATTACAGGAGTACTTAGCAATAAAGGTTAACAAAGAGATTCATTAAATAAAAGAACATATCAAGAGGTTTTATTACCTTTTGGAATACAGTTTGCATGTCCCCACGTTGCATTTGCCTGACACATAACCTGGCTAACGTTCGATTCATATCCAGCATCACATGTCACATTTGCAAGCGATCCGTACGTGGTGTTTGTTGTATTTAGAAGCGTGTATCTCCCATTTAAAACGGCGGGAACGGCACCACAGTCTTAAACATTAAGAACAATATTGATATAATCGTTCTTGCCATTTACAAAACCGTTTAAGATAACGGTTATCACTAAAAAAAAATGTTAAAATCGACTCAATTTAAAAAAGCTTATTTTCAGTGCCTTTATATTTTGCGATGGATAAGTTCATGAATGCAATGTTAGTGAAATAAAACATTTTTAGTTAACGCTCTTAGGTATCTTACACTCATTAACCATTGCTTTAAAACGCATTGAACCAGTGCAAATCATTTTGTCAAACGTTATACGCCATTATATGTGTGGAAACCATTTGAGATAGCAATTAGATCGAAACTATAAATATTACCATTAGGAATGCATTTGGCTGTTGCCCACGTCGCATTTGCCTGGCATATAATCTGGCTAACGTTTGATTCATATCCAACATCACATGTCACATTTGCTAGCGACGCGTACGTGGTGTTAGATGTGCTTAGAAGCTTGTATGCTCCATTCAGGATGACTGGTGTGGAACCACAGTCTACAATAGAAAACACACCCATACTAAACCTAACACGTCAAACATAAAACTTTTCAACGGGTGTTTTCTATATGTGTGTTCTTCAACGATATTCAATTTTATATCTGTTTATCCTACACAACAAGTATGGTCATGAGAATCCATATAATTATTTTAAGCCACAATTGAAATATTCATATTGTAGCCAAAACCGTTTCACCCATAAAACATCGAGTAAATAAGAATAACATGTGTACAGGTGTTTGTTATGTTAAGAAGCTTGTATGCTCCATTAAGGATGACTGGCGTGGAACCACAGTCTTTAATACAAAACAAACCCAAACTAAACCTTACACGTAAAACATAAAACCTTCCAACGGATGTTTCCTTTACGAGTTTTCTTTAAAGACACTCAATTTAATTCGCATTTAACCTTTACAAAGAGTCTGGTCATAAGAATCCATATAATTATTTGAAATCAAATTTAAAATATTCATATTGAAGACTAAACTGTTTCAACCATAAGACATTAAGTTAACAAGGATTACAGGAGTAGTTAGCAATAAAGGTTAACAAAGAGATTCATTAAATTGAAGAACATATCAAGAGGTTTTATTTATAACAACATACCTTTTGGAATACAGTTTGCATGTCCCCACGTTGCATTTGCCTGGCACATAACCTGGCTAACGTTCGATTCATATCCAGCATCACACGTCACATTTGCAAGCGATCCGTACGTGGTGTTTGTTGTATTTAGAAGCGTGTATCTCCCATTTAAAACGGCGGGAACGGCACCACAGTCTTAAACATTCAGAACAATATTGATATAATCGTTCTTGCCATTTACCAAACCGTTTTAAGATGAAGGTTATCACTAAAAAAATCTTA
This sequence comes from Dreissena polymorpha, assembly GCF_020536995.1. Taxonomy (NCBI): domain Eukaryota; kingdom Metazoa; phylum Mollusca; class Bivalvia; order Myida; family Dreissenidae; genus Dreissena; species Dreissena polymorpha. The sequence goes on from NC_068366.1 coordinate 18,474,227, forward strand.
AAATCGACTAAATTTAAAAAAGCTTATTTTCAGTGCCTTTATATTTTGCGATGGATAAGTTCATGAATGCAATTTTAGTGAAATAAAACATTTTTAGTTAACGCTCTTAGGTACCGTACACTCATTAACCTTTGAATTAAAACGCATTGAACCAGTGCAAATCATTATGTCAAACGTTATACGCCATTATATGTGTATAACCAATTGAGATAGCAATTAGATCGAAACTATAAATATTACCATTAGGAATGCATTTGGCTGTTGCCCACGTCGCATTTGCCTGGCACATAATCTGGCTAACGTTTGATTCATATCCAACATCACATGTCACATTTGCTAGCGACGCGTACGTGGTGTTAGATGTGTTAAGAAGCTTGTATGCTCCATTCAGGATGACTGGTGTGGAACCACAGTCTACAATAGATAACACACCCAAACTAAACCTAACATCTCAAGTATAAAACCTCTCAACGGGTGTTTTCTATATGTGTGTTCTTTAACGACACTCCATTTTATTCCAGTTTAACCTTCACAACAAGTATGGTCATGAGAATCCATATAATTATTTTAAGTCAAAATTGAAATATTCATATTGTAGCCAAAACCGTTTCACCCATAAAACATCGAGTAAATAAGAATTACATGTGTACAGGTGTTTGTTATGTTAAGAAGCTTGTATGCTTCATTCAGGATGACTGGCGTGGAACCACAGTCTTCAAAACAAAACAAACCCAAACTAAACCTTACACGTAAAACATAAAACCTTCCAACGGATGTTTCCTATATGTGTTTTCTTTAAAGACACTCAATTTAATTCTAATTTAACCTTTACAAAGAATCTGGTCATAAGAATCCACATAATTACTTGAAGTCAAATTTTAAATATTCATATTGTAGCCTAAACTGTTTCAACCATAAGACATTATTTAACAAGAATTACAGGAGTACTTAGCAATAAAGGTTAACAAAGAGATTCATTAAATTGAAGAACATATCAAGAGGTTTTATTAATAGCAACATACCTTTTGGAATACAGTTTGCATGTCCCCACGTTGCATTTGCCTGGCACATAACCTGGCTAACGTTCGATTCATATCCAGCATCACATATCACATTTGCAAGCGATCCGTACGTGGTGTTTGTTGTATTTAGAAGCGTGTATCTTCCATTTAAAACGGCGGGAACGGCACCACAGTCTTAAACATTCAGAACAATATTGATATAATCGTTCTTGCCATTTACAAAACCGTTTAAGATAACGGTTGTCACTTAAAATAATGTTAAAATCGACTAAATTTAAAAGAGCTTATTTTCAGTGCCTTTATATTTTGCGATGGATAAGTTCATGAATGCAATTTTAGTGAAATAAAACATTTTTAGTTAACGCTCTTAGGTATCGTACACTCATTAACCTTTGCTTTAAAACGCATTGAACCAGTGCAAATCATGTTGTCAAACGTTATACGCCATTATATGTGTGGAAACCATTTGAGATAGCAATTAGATCGAAACTATAAATATTACCATTAGGAATGCATTTGGCTGTTGCCCACGTCGCATTTGCCTGGCACATAATCTGGCTCACGTTTGATTCATATCCAACATCACATGTCACATTTGCTAGCGACGCGTACGTGGTGTTAAATGTTCTTAGAAGCTTGTATGCTCCATTCAGGATGACTGGTGTGGAACCACAGTCTTCAATACAAAACAAACCCAAACTAAACCTTACACGTAAAACATAAAACCTTCCAACGGATGTTTCCTATATGTGTTTTCTTAAAAGACACTCAATTTAATTCCAATTTAACCTTTACAAAGAGTCTGGTCATAACAATCCATATAATTACTTGAAGTCAAATTCAAAATATTCATATTGTAGCCTAAACTGTTTCAACCATAAGACATTGAGTTAACAAGGATTACAGGAGTACTTAGCAATAAAGGTTAACAAAGAGATTCATTAAATTGAAGAACTTATCAAGAGGTTTTATGAATAGCAACATACCTTTTGGAATACAGTTTACATGTCCCCACGTTGCATTTGCCTGGCACATAACCTGGCTAACGTTCGATTCATATCCAGCATCACATATCACATTTGCAAGCGATCCGTATGTGGTGTTTGTTGTATTTAGAAGCGTGTATCTCCCATTTAAAACGGCGGGAACGGCAACACAGTCTTAAACATTCAGAACAATATTAATATAATCGTTCTTGCCATTTACAAAACCGTTTTAAGATGACGGTTATCACTAAAAATAATTGTAAAAATCGACTAAATTTAAAAAAGCTTATTTTCAGTGCCTTTATATTTTGCGATGTATAAGTTCATGAATGCAATTTTAGTGAAATAAAACATTTTTAGTTAACGCTCTTAGGTATCGTACACTCATTAACCTTTGCTTTAAAACGCATTGAACCAGTGCAAATCATTATGTCAAACGTTATACGCCATAATATGTGTGGAAACCATTTGAGATAGCAATTAGATCGAAACTATAAATATTACCATTAGGAATGCATTTGGCTGTTGCCCACGTCGCATTTGCCTGGCACATAATCTGGCTAACGTTTGATTCATATCCAACATCACATGTCACATTTGCTAGAGACGCGTACGTGGTGTTAGTTGTGTTTAGAAGCTTGTATGCTCCATTCAGGATGACTGGTGTGGACCCACAGTCTACAATAGAAAACACACCCAAACTAAACCTAACACGTCAAGCATAAAACCTTTCAACGGGTGTTTTCTATATGAGTGTTCTTAAACGACACTCCATTTTATTCCAGTTTAACCTTCACAACAAGCATGGTCATGAGAATCCATATAATCATTTTAAGTCAAAATCGAAATATTCATATTGTAGACAAAACCGTTTCACCCATAAAAAATCGAGTAAATAAGAATTACTACATCTATTTGTTATGTTAAGAAGCTTGTATGCTCCATTCAGGATGACTGGCGTGGAACCACAGTCTTCAATACAAAACAAACCCAAACAAAACCTTACACGTAAAACATAAAACCTTCCAACGGATGTTTCCTATATGTGTTTTCTTTAAAGACACTCACTTATATTCCAATTTAACCTTTACAAAGAGTCTGGTCATAAGAATCCATATAATTATTTGAAGTCAAATTTAAAATATTCATATTGTAGCCTAAACTGTTTCAACCATAAGACATTGAGTAAACAAGGATTACATGAGTACTTAGCAATAAAGGTTAACAAAGAGATTCATTAAATTGAAGAACATATCAAGAGGTTTTCTTAATAGCAACATACCTTTTGGAATACAGTTTGCATGTCCCCACGTTGCATTTGCCTGGCACATAACCTGGCTAACGTTCGATTCATATCCAGCATCACATGTAACATTTGCAAGCGATCCGTACGTGGTGTTTGTTGTATTTAGAAGCGTGTATCTCCCATTTAAAACAGCGAGAATGGCACCACAGTCTTAAACATTAAGAACAATATTGATATAATCGTTCTTGCTATTTACAAAACCGTTTTAAGATGACGGTAATCACAAAAAAAATGTTAAAATCGACTCAATTTAAAAAAGCTTATTTTCAGTGCCTTTATATTTTGCGATGGATAAGTTCGTGAATGCAATTTTAGTGAAATAAAACATTTTTAGTTAACGCTCTTAGGTACCGTACACTCATTAACCTTTGCTTTAAAACGCATTGAACCTGTGCAAATCATTATGGAAAACATTATACGCCATTATATGTGTAGAAACCATTTGAGATAGCAATTAGATCGAAACTATAAATATTACCACTAGGAATGCATTTGGCTGTTGCCCACGTCGCATTTGCCTGGCACATAATCTGGCTAATGTTTGATTCATATCCAACATCACATGTCACATTTGCTAGCGACGCGTACGTGGTGTTAGTTGTGTTTAGAAGCTTGTATGCTCCATTCAGGATGACTGGTGTGGAACCACAGTCTACAATAGAAAACACACCCAAACTAAACCTAACACGTCAAGCATAAAACCTTTCAACGGGTGTTTTCTATATGTGTGTTCTTCAACGACACTCCATTTTATTCCAGTTTAACCTTCACAACAAGTATGGTCATGAGAATACATATAATCATTTTAAGTCAAAATTGAAATATTCATATTGTAGCCAAAACAGTTTCACCCATAAAACATCGAGTAAATAAGAATTACATGTGTACAGCTGTTTGTTATGTAAAGAAGCTTGTATGCTCCATTCAGGATAACTGGCTTGGAACCACAGTCTTCAATACAACACACACCCAAAGTAAACCTTACACGTAAAACATAAAACCTTCCAACGGATGTTTCCTATATGTGTTTTCTTTAAAGACACTCATTTAATTCCAATTTAACCTTTACAAAGAGTCTGGTCATAAGAATCCATATAATTATTTGAAGTCAAATTTAAAATATTCATATTGTAGCCTAAACTGTTTCAAATATAAGACATTGAGTTAACAAGGATTACATGAGTACTTAGCAATAAAGGTTAACAAAGAGATTCATTAAATTGAAGAACATATCAAGAGGTTTTATTAATAACAACATACCTTTTGGAATACAGTTTGCATGTCCCCACGTTGCATTTGCCTGGCACATAACCTGGCTAACATTCGATTCATATCCAGCATCACATGTCACATTTGCAAGCGATCCGTACGTGGTGTTTGTTGTATTTAGAAGCGTGTATATCCCATTTAAAACGGCGGGAACGGCACCACAGTCTTAAACATTTAGAACAATATTGATATAATCGTTCTTGCCATTTACAAAACCGTTTTAAGATGACGGTTATCACTAAAAAAAAATGTTAAAATCGACTAAATTTAAAAACGCTTATTTTCAGTGCCTTTATATTATGCGATGTATAAGTTCATGAATGCAATTTTAGTGAAATAAAACATTTTTAGTTAACGCTCTTAGGTACCGTACACTCATTAACCTTTGCTTTAAAACGCATTGAACCAGTGCAAATCATTATGACAAACGTTATACGCCATTATATGTGAAGAAACCATTTGAGATAGCAATTAGATCGAAACTAAAAACATTACCATTTGGAATGCATTTGGCTGTTGCCCATGTCGCATTTGCCTGGCACATAATCTGGCTAACGTTTGATTCATATCCAACATCACATGTCACATTTGCTAGCGACGCGTACGTGGTGTTTGATGTGTTTAGAAGCTTGTATGCTCCATTCAGGATGACTGGTGTGGAACCACAGTCTACAATAGATAACACACCCAAACTTAACTTAACACGTCAAGTATAAAACCTTTCAACAGGTGTTTTGTATATGTGTGTTCTTTAACGACAATCCATTTATCCCAGTTTAACCTTCACAACAAGTATGGTCATGAGAATCCATATAATTATTTTAAGTCAAAATTGAAATATTCATATTGTAGCCAAAACCGTTTCACAGATAAAACATCGAGTAACTAAGAATTACATGTGTACAGCTGTTTGTTATGTTAAGAAGCCTGTGTGCTCCATTCAGGATGACTGGCGAGGAACCATAGTCTTCAATACACAACAAACCCAAACTAAACCTTACACGTAAAACATAAAACCTTCCAACGGATGTTTCCTATATGTGTTTTCTTTAAAGACACTCAATTTAATTCCAATTTAACCTTTACAAAGAGTTTGGTCATAAGAATCCATATAATTATTTGAAGTCAAATTTAAAATATTCATATTGTAGCCTAAACTGTTTCAAGTTTCAACCATAAGACAGTGAGTTAACAAGGATTACAGGAGTACTTAGCAATAAAGGTTAACAAAGAGATTCATTAAATTGAAGAACATATCAAGAGGTTTTCTTAATAGCAACATACCTTTTGGAATACAGTTTGCATGTGCCCACGTTGCATTTGCCTGGCACATAACCTGGCTAACATTCGATTCATATCCAGCATCACATGTCACATTTGCAAGCGATCCGTACGTGGTGTTTGTTGTATTTAGAAGCGTGTATCTCCCATTTAAAACGGCGGGAACGGCGCCACAGTCTTAAACATTCAGAACAATATTGATATAATCGTTCTTGCCATTTACAAAACCGTTTTAAGATGACGGTTATCACTAAAAAAATTGTTAAAATCGACTAAATTTTAAAAAGCTTATTTTCAGTGCCTTTATGTTTTGCGATGGATAAGTTCATGAATGCAATGTTAGTGAAATAAAACATTTTTAGTTAACGCTCTTAGGTATCGTACACTCATTAACCTTTGCTTTAAAACGCATTGAACCAGTGCAAATCATTATGGAAAACATTACACGCCATTATATGTATAGAAACCATTTGAGATAGCTATGAAATCGAAACTATAAATATTACCACTAGGAATGCATTTGGCTGTTGCCCACGTCGCATTTGCCTCGCACATAATCTGGCTAACGTTTGATTCATATCCAACATCACATGCCACATTTGCTAGCGACGCGTACGTGGTGTTTGTTGTATTAAGAAGCGTGTATGCTCCATTCAGGATGAATGGTGTGGAACCACAGTCTACAATAGAAAAAAAAACTAAACCATACACGTGAAGCATAAAACCTTCCAACGGGTGTTTTCGATACGTGTTTTCTTTGAAGACACTCAATTTTATTCCAGTTTAACCTTTACAACACGTATGGTCATGAGAATCCATATAATTTTTTGAAAACGAATTTGAAATTTTCATATTATAGCCAAAACCGTTTCACCCATAAAACATCGGGTTAATAAGAGTTACGTGAAATTTTAGTAAAATAAAACATTTAGCGTACACTCATTAACCTTTGCATTCAAACGCATTGAACAAGGGCAAATCATTACGGCATGTTTACTTAAATTTAATGCAAAGTCTATGTTTCTATGCTACGCATTCACATTACAGCCGCAGTATGATGCTTTGCTTAATTAATGTTAACATGAATGCATAATTGTTGTTTTCCTAGTTCATACCTTTGACTATGCAAGTTGCGTTTTCCCAAGCACCCGATTCAAGACATCTTATAGACGGTTTCGATGCACCGTATCCGTCTGAACAAATGACCACTGCGCTTGCTTCATACGTTGTATTTGACGAATCGGTTAATAGGAGCTTTCCATCGTCGATGTTTGTTAAATTACCACAATCTGCGATATCATAGTACATACAATTTTGTAAAATATAATAATGACTATGAAATACATAGTATTTAAAAAAAACATCTTTGACGGAAAGATTTAATTTAAATGACAAAAAGTATGGTTAAAATATAAAATATACAAAATATCAAAAAATAACTTAATTTCATGCAAAGATTTCTGGTTATTTAGTCGATTAACGAAGAAATATAAAAATATATGGTTAAACAAGTAAATGGATGAAGGTAACCAAAGAAGAGAGTTTTTGAACTGCTTGCATATATTTTCATTAAAAAAGCGCAACAACCCTTTAACAAGAGAAAAATGTGCTGATTCACATGTTACTGATATACTATATCGTACATAACATTACTTTCATGTGAACAATTGGAATATTTTTTTTTTACTTTTTTCATTTGATAAAGCTATTGTGTCATCCAAATACAGTTTCGTGGAACGATAAACACTTGAAATAAGGGTGACTAATTAATTAAAACAGTAAGAGCAAGTGTCGTTTGTTTAGCACGACTAATGAAGCACTAAACGAAACAGCAAAGGCGAAACGAAACTCGCAAAGGATAAGATGTGCTCAACTGAGCTAGTAACGAAGATAGCAAGTCATTCAATTTACGTATATGTTAACAATACAAACACAAACACAGTTAAACAAACGGTTAGAACGACTATCATGGCTAGAAAAATTACCTTTAACACTACAGTTCACCTCTTCCCAATCTGCGGATGCCAAACAAGTAACCATGCTCACGGGTGATTTGAAGCCATCATCACAGTACACATTAGCTATGGAGCCGTAGGTTGTGGTTCCATTAACAAGAATGTACGTTCCGTGCAATAGAGATGGCGTCGCCATGCAATCTGAAAAATATGCAGTATTACGTCATAAAAGCTGTGTGTACATTACAAGATTTTAAGATTATGTTTAATCATTTTAACAAAGTTCACACCTATTCTTCAATGCATGATGTTTATGTAGATTACATTTGATTACATGCGAATAATCAAAGAACAATTCAAAGCAAATGCCATCTAATACCATTCCTAAAGAAACATATCATCATTGATAATGACAGACGCTATTAAAACAACGTTGAAAAATACCGTTAATAATACACTCTGCTGTTTCCCATATTCCTGAAGAATTACACATGATGGAGATGGCAGAAGCGCTGTATCCGGTATGGCAGGTCAAGTTGGCAGTGGACCCAAATGTTGTGTTATTATTTTGATTTTCCAAAATGTATGCGCCATTTGCAATCAACGAAAGCGGTCCGCAATCTTAACGAAAACATGTGAGCAATTGACACAATTGATAAGCGTAGAACAATTTTATTACGAATATAAGCACATATTTTTCTTAACTTTATAATCGTTTGTCACGTTGTTTATGCTGAAATTTCGGTCTGTTTGTGTGATGTAGTCAATGTAAAATAAAGTATTTTCATCGAACATTTTTCTTCCTACCTTTTGCGGTACAGTTAGCCTCTTCCCAATCTTCGGATGCCAAACAAGTAACCATGCTCACGGATGATATTAAGCCATCATCACAGGACACATTAGCCATGGAGCCGTAGGTTGTGGTTCCATTAACAAGAATGTACGTTCCGTGCAATAGAGATGGCGTCGCCATGCAATCTGAAAAATATGCAGTATTACGTCATAAAAGCTATGTGTACATTACAAGATTTTAAGATTATGTTTAATCATTTTAACAAAGTTCACACCTATTCTTCAATGCATGATGTTTATGTATATTACATTTGATTACATGCGAATAATCAAAGAACAATTCAAAGCAAATGCCATCTACTACCATTCCTAAAGAAACATATCATCATTGATAATGACAGACGCTATTAAAACAACGTTGATAAATACCGTTAATAATACACTCTGCTGTTTCCCATATTCCTGAAGAATTACACGTGATGGAGATGGCAGAAGCGCTGTATCCGGTATGGCAGGTCACGTTGGCAGTGGACCCAAATGTTGTGTTATTATTTTGATTTTCCAAAATGTATGCGCCATTTGCAATCAACGAAAGCGGTCCGCAATCTAAACAAAAACATGTGAGCAATTGACACAATTGATACGCGTAGAACAATTTTATTACGAATATAAGCACATATTTTTCTTAACTTTATAATCGTTTGTCTCGTTGTTAATGCTGAAATTTCGGTCTGCTTGTGTGTATGTAAGATTTTTATAAAATGTCGCTGATGTAGTCAATGTAAAATAAAGTATTTGCATCGAACATTTGTATTCCTACCTTTTGCGGTACAGTTAGCCTCTTCCCAATCTTCGGATGCCAAACAAGTAACCATGCTTACGGATGATATTAGGCCATCATCACAGGACACATTAGCCATAGAGCCGTAGGTTGTGGTTCCATTAACAAGAATGTACGTTCCGTGCAATAGAGATGGCGTCGCCATGCAATCTGAAAAATATGCAGTATTACGTCATAAAAGCTGTGTGTACATTACAAGATTTTAAGATAATGTTTAATCATTTTAACAAAGTTCACACCTATTCTTCAATGCATGATGTTTATGTATATTACATTTGATTACATGCGAATTATCAAAGAACAATTCAAAGCAAATGCCATCTAATACCATTCCTAAAGAAACATATCATCATTGATAAATGACAGACGCTATTAAAACAACGTTGATAAATACCGTTAATAATACACTCTGCTGTTTCCCATATTCCTGAAGAATTACAAATGATGGAGATGGCAGAAGCGCTGTATCCGGTATGGCAGGTCACGTTGGCAGTGGACGCAAATGTTGTGCCATTATTTTGATTTTCCAAAATGTATGCGCCATTTGCAATCAACGAAAGCGGTCCGCAATCTAAACGAAAACATGTGAGCAATTGACACAATTGATACGCGTAGAATAATTTTATTACGAATATAAGCACATATTTTTCTTAACTTTATAATCGTTTGTCACGTTGTTTATGCTGACATTTTGGTCTGTTTGTGTGATGTAGTCAATGTAAAATAAAGTATTTTCATCGAACAATTTTATTCCTACCTTTTGCGGTACAGTTAGCCTCTTCCCAATCTTCGGATGCCAAACAAGTAACCATGCTCACGGATGATATGAAGCCATCATCACAGGACACATTAGCTATGGAGCCGTAGGTTGTGGTTCCATTAACAAGAATGTACGTTCCGTGCAATAGAGATGGCGTCGCCTTGCAATCTGAAAAATATGCAGTATTACGTCATAAAAGCTGTGTGTACATTACAAGATTTTAAGATTATGTTGAATTATTTTAACAAAGTTCACACCTATTCTTCAATTCATGATGTTTATGTATATTACATTTGATTACATGCGAAAAATCAAAGAACAATTCAGAGCAAATGCCATCTACTACTATTCCTAAAGAAACATATCATCATTGATAATGACAGACGCTATTAAAACAACGTTGATAAATACCGTTAATAATACACTCTGCTGTTTCCCATATTCCTGAAGAATTACACATGATGGAGATGGCAGAAGCGCTGTATCCGGTATGGCAGGTCACGTTGGCAGAGGACCCAAATGTTGTGTTATTATTTTGATTTTCCAAAATGTATGCGCCATTTGCAATCAACGAAAGCGGTCCGCAATCTAAACAAAAACATGTGAGCAATTGACACAATTGATACGCGTAGAACAATTTTATTACGAATATAAGCACATATTTTTCTTAACTTTATAATCGTTTGTCACGTTGTTTATGCTGAAATTTGGGTCTATTTGTGTGTATGTAAGATTTTTATAAAATGTCGCTGATGTAGCCAATGTAAAATAAAGTATTTGCATCGAACATTTTTATTCCTACCTTTTGCGGTACAGTTAGCCTCTTCCCAATCTTCGGATGCCAAACAAGTAACCATGCTCACGGATGATATTAAGCCATCATCACAGGACACATTAGCCATGGAGCCGTAGGTTGTGGTTCCATTAACAAGAATGTACGTTCCGTGCAATAGAGATGGCGTCGCCATGCAATCTGAAAAATATGCAGTATTACGTCATAAAAGCTATGTGTACATTACAAGATTTTAAGATTATGTTTAATCATTTTAACAAAGTTCACACCTATTCTTCAATGCATGATGTTTATGTATATTACATTTGATAACATGCGAATAATCAAAGAACAATTCAAAGCAAATGCCATCTAATACCATTCCTAAAGAAACATATCATCATTGATAATGACAGACGCTATCAAAACAACGTTGATAAATACCGTTAATAATACACTCTGCTGTTTCCCATATTCCTGAAGAATTACACATGATGGAGATGGCAGAAGCGCTGTATCCGGTATGGCAGGTCACGTTGGCAGTGGACCCAAATGTTGTGTCATTATTTTGGTTTTCCAAAATGTATGCGCCATTTGCAATCAACGAAAGCGGTCCGCAATCTAAACGAAAACATGTGAGCAATTGACACAATTGATACGCGTAGAACAATTTTATTACGAATATAAGCACATATTTTTCTTAACTTTATAATCGTTTGTCACGTTGTTTATGCTGAAATTTCGGTCTATTTGTGTGTATGTAAGATTTTTATAAAATGTCGCTGATGTAGCCAATGTAAAATAAAGTATTTGCATCGAACATTTTTATTCCTACCTTTTGCGGTACAGTTAGCCTCTTCCCAATCTTCGGATGCCAAACAAGTAACCATGCTCACGGATGATATTAAGCCATCATCACAGGACACATTAGCCATGGAGCCGTAGGTTGTGGTTCCATTAACAAGAATGTACGTTCCGTGCAATAGAGATGGCGTCGCCATGCAATCTGAAAAATATGCAGTATTACGTCATAAAAGCTATGTGTACATTACAAGATTTTAAGATTATGTTTAATCATTTTAACAAAGTTCACACCTATTCTTCAATGCATGATGTTTATGTATATTACATTTGATAACATGCGAATAATCAAAGAACAATTCAAAGCAAATGCCATCTAATACCATTCCTAAAGAAACATATCATCATTGATAATGACAGACGCTATCAAAACAACGTTGATAAATACCGTTAATAATACACTCTGCTGTTTCCCATATTCCTGAAGAATTACACATGATGGAGATGGCAGAAGCGCTGTATCCGGTATGGCAGGTCACGTTGGCAGTGGACCCAAATGTTGTGTCATTATTTTGGTTTTCCAAAATGTATGCGCCATTTGCAATCAACGAAAGCGGTCCGCAATCTAAACGAAAACATGTGAGCAATTGACACAATTGATACGCGTAGAACAATTTTATTACGAATATAAGCACATATTTTTCTTAACTTTATAATCGTTTGTCACGTTGTTTATGCTGAAATTTCGGTCTGTTTGTGTGTATGTAAGATTTTTATAAAATGTCGCTGATGTAGTCAATGTAAAATAAAGTATTTTCATCGAACATTTTTATTCCTACCTTTTGCGGTACAGTTAGCCTCTTCCCAATCTGCGGATGCCAAACAAGTAACCATGCTCACGGATGATATGAAGCCATCATCACAGGACACATTAGCCATGGAGCCGTAGGTCGTGGTTCCATTAACGAGAATGTACGTTCCGTGCAAAAGAGATGGTGTTGACATGCAATCTGAAAAAATATACTCAATACTTACTCATGAATGAATTGCACATAACACGATTTTCAACATAAGTATAAGTACTTCAATAAAATTCACACTCATTCCACAATATTGGTATGTATTTTTATCATATATTTGCACATGTGTTTGTGCGGAAAAAAAACGCACAATACGAAACGAAAATTCATGCACTTACAGCCATAAAGTAGACTGTGTCATCATTGATTTTGACAGAAGCTATTAAAGCAATTTTGATAATTACCGTTAATAACACACTCTGATGTTTCCCATATGCCTGAAGAATTACACGTGATGGAGATGGAAGAAGTGTTGTATCCGGAATGGCAGGTCACGTTGGCAGTGGACCCAAATGTTGTGTTATTATTTTGATTATCCAGAAAGTATTCGCCATTTAAAATCAACGGGAGAGGCCCGCAATCTAAACGAAAACATGTAATCATTAAAGACAATCGGTACGCGTAGAAAAAGGAGTGGCTCATTTTGTAACGAATGTAAGGATAAAATTTCTGCACGTTATTATCACTTGCCACGTTGTTAAATCTGCATTTCCGGTCTCTCAGTGTGTTAAATGTTCATAAAATGTCGCTGATTAACACCCGAATTCGATGCATAATAAAGCATTTGCACTGAACATTTTTATTCCTACCTTTTGCGGTACAGTTAGCCTTTTCCCAATCTGCGGATGCCAAACAAGTAACCGTGCTCACGGATGATATGAAGCCAATATCACAGGAAACATTAGCTATGGAGCCGTAGGTTTTGGTTCCATTAACAAGAATGTACGTTCCGTGCAATAGAGATGGGGTAGCCAGGCAATCTGAAATATTCATTGAATACTTCGACATAAATGTAATTGTTCGTTAGGTAAGTTCAGCAGTGGACCTCAATCTTTATAAGAAAAGGAAAAACAAAAATCTGTGCTCTAGGAGAACTGGGTTTAATTCGTGTGCGTCAAGTTATGTTCCATATTAACCTATGCGGTATGCACGGTTTAATGCGTGTGCGTAGTCATGTTCCAGATTTACCTATGCGGTATGCACATGTTAATTAGGAAATCCACTTTCCGCCAATACTGAATTTTCATATGAACGAGACTTCCTAAAAATCAAATGTGTTATGAGTGTTTGTTTCTGTACTTTCTATGATCAATAAATCTTCGCTCAATCGCATCGCATGGATCGATTTTTTTAACTAATGCATACTAAGTTGAACAACAACATATCCATTTTCGAGAGTTCTCCTTCTTTAAAAGGCGCCACCTAAAAAGTATTGACCCGTGTATAAATTAATCTCCAAAATGTGATTAACGGCCGGGCAGAAAGCAAACATATGTCCTCTATTGAGCAAGCTGCATAACCCTTGCAACGTTAAGTCCGACTTTTAGCGTCGGTGCGATATTTGACGTTGCTTCAACCACCAACCTTTTATAATACACTCCGCTGTCTCCCAAATTCCGGAAGCGTTACACAGAATAGACGATACCGAGGCGTTGTACCCAGCGTCACATAGCACGTCGGCAGTGGCTCCGTATGTTGTGTTAGTCGGGTCCACCAACGTGAAGTTACCGTTGAGAAGCGTCGGGAGCGAGGTACAGTCTGTTACAATATTTAATTTTTATCTTTTTTACAACATGTTTCGAACGACAATAAGCATTGTATGCATTGGGAAGTTTGGTTTAGCTACAGTTACTCTATGTTAAACAGCGAAAGTCGATTTAATATAATAACAAAACTATAACGGACTACATACTGAATGACAAATCAGTGTAATTATTACACTTTCCAAGCGTATCAATGACAAAGGCATCCGTCTAGATAGGATATTTGTTTAGAGGACACTTCCTTTACACGACAAATTACATAAAAGCGCAAAGTGTCGTCCCTGGTTAGCATGTGCGGACTGAACATGGATAAAACCCATTCTTTTTAGGCGGCTAAAATACGTTTTCTTAATCTGAAAAGTATGACATATGCCAGAGATATATCAATAAACAAAGATATTTGCACATGTTTATCTGGTATTATACTTTACACACATGCATGGAGTTCGGCTTTCCGAAAGCGAGGCTCATTTTGAAATTATAATTGCAGCCACTTTAATGAAAAGTTTGCGACATTTTGTTAAAATACTATCGTGTTTAAGTTGACATTTGCCACAAGGTAAAATTACAGCCCCCCCCCCCCCCTAAAAAAACAATAAATATAATAAAATAACAATAAAAAAATTATGTCATATATTCAAAATATTGAACGTCGATATAAATAAAATAAAAAATCCCCACAAAGAAACAACAGAAAAAATTTCGGCTCGTTCGATCATTAAAATCAATCAAATTCGGTAAAATGATAATGCGTTCGTAACGATTTTCAACTTTAATATGGAAAATACTTGTATTTATAACATAGCGTAACAATGACGCTGTGTTTTGCAGATTTTGCTCCTAAAGATGCGGGGTTCTTATCCCGAGGAAAGCAATCTTAATCAAGAATCATGAAAGTATTAACTGTTATTTCAACGTTTTGTTTACAATATATCATGGAAATCTATAATAAAAAATAATGTTATAAAATATAAGCAGATAATAGGCAAGTACATAAAATGTTTTTGTTATTTGTAAACCATATGTAATCTATACTAAAGAAATCCCCATTATCTAAACATCATTCAGAAGGTATAGATAATATTGAGCGGACACAAATATTGGCTTGAAGATTCGACATTTAATTTTGACCTTGACATTAAGTCAAAGAAACTGGCGTATGCCTTATGTACGTTGTATCCATGCCCTCAATAGTTTCATGACAAATTTTGCAACAATAAGTAGCAGACATACAAATGTTACTGGTGGACAGAAGGAAAAACGGACAGACTGTCGAACGTACGGTCGAAGGGAATATCTATACGCAACTCCAAGTTTTGAGGCGAGGGATTATAAGGGTGTGATGGATGATGTTTACAAAGTCTAAATAACAAATAGGTTGAACAAAAATGATTTGTACCCGTGATGACACATGCTGGCATCGCGCTCCATCCGGTTTCAGTGCAAGTTATGTTCAGAGGTCCTTTGAGGTCGTATCCCATGTAACATTCAATGACGGCGACCGTACCGATGGTTGTACCATTGAACAATGTATAGCCGCCTGTCAGCCCAGTCACTCCACAATCTTAAATGGGAATTATATTCCTTACACTATATGGTATTAACTTTGAAAATGATCATGCAAAAAGTGACCATTTTTTGAAATTGTTTGCACCTATTTCATGACGGACTTGAATTTTTAATTGATAGATACGATGTAGAGTATCTGGTTGTAATAAGAATTTTATTTACTCACAAAACATTGAGTTCGAATGCTCTTTTCTTTTAAGCTTTGGTATTCAATAGTCTTTGTTTACAAGATTGTATTCAGTATGAACGTCATAACTGAGAACTCGATTTTTAACTGCGTATAAAAAATACCCCGGATGCACGTTGAATTTGAAGTCCACGTTCCATCGGTCTGGCATGCGATGAACTGATCACCAGACAATGTGTAGTTTGCATCACAAGAAACAAGGGCTGTCGCGCCAAAGGTAGTCCCAGCCGGAAATACCGCTGTTCCATTCCCCAGCGATGGATCCCCACAATCTGATTAGAATAAAAATGTAACTTATTGCTCGTAAAATAATATTAAATTCATGAAGTATCGCTGGAACAGAGAATTCGTCTGAAACATAAGCATACAACAAATTACATCTCTATGGAACGTATATATAAAACAACTAATTTAACTAAAAAACGATACAAAACTTGTTGAAACCGATTTGTAACGGAATGTACGAGCACGGATGGCAGATGGTCTAGGTGGTCTAGGTGGTAGACTTTTACTCCCGGACTCTAGGGGTCAGTGTTTCGAGCCCTTTTCAGCGTTAATCTTTTTTTCTATTTTAAATTTTATTCTTGACTTTATTACGCAACTTTTTAGATCCAATGCTTACATTTATCAATATATAGCATTTGATGATAAACATTTTGTTACATGTCAAAATCTGTGAAAAGGCCCCTCTAATATAAACAATATGCAATTAACAACGTAATACGTATACGCAAGTATATTCGCGTCTCTTCTAAACGAAAATCAAGTGAAGGCGGAATGTGTCGTCTCAAATTAGCCAGATTTCATAGTGAGAGGTAAGCATCGCTTTTTAAAAAAAACACAACATTTCATTCCAGTTTAACCTTCCCAACAAGTATGATCATGATAATTCATTTTATTATTTGAAGTCAAAATTAAAATATTCACATTGGAGCCAAAACTGTTTCACACATTAAACATCGAGTTAATAAGATTTACATGAGTACTTAACAATAAACGTTTAGAAAGAAATTCATTCAATTGAAGAAGATATCATGAGGTTTTATAAATAGCAACATACCTTTTGGAAAACATTTGGCATGCCCCCACGTAGCATTTGCCTGGCACATAATCTGGCTTACGTTCGATTCATATCCAGCATCACATGTCACATTTGCTAGCGATCCGTAGGTGGTGCTTGTTGTGTTAAGAAGCGTGTATGTCCCATTCAAAACGGCGGGAACGGCACCACAGTCTAAAAAATACAAGACTACCAAAATAAGTATGATCGCGCTTCGCATTTAAAATAGGTTTGTAAGATATAATTGAACTTAGTAGGAATGCTTACATCAACTAACTTTGAACAGTCTTTATGTTACTAGAATTGACTTGAATTAATGCAATGTATGACTTCATGAATGCAAAGTTAGTGACATTTATATGTTTAATTTACACTCTACGTTTGTCTTCCAGAAAAAATCATTCCAGAAAAAAATATTCCTTTAAAACACATTGAACATGTGAAAACCATTATGCCAAACGTTGAAAGCAATCATATTTATTGAAACCATTTGAAAGGACAATGAAATCGAAATAATAAATATAACCGTTAGGAATGCAGTTGGCTGTTGTCCACGTCGCATTTGCCTGGCACTTAATCTTGCTAACGTTTGATTCATATCCAACATAACATGTCACATTTGCTTGCGATCCGTACGTGGTATTTGTTGTGTTTAAAAGCGTGTATGCCCCATTCAGGATGGTTGGAGTAGAACCACAGTCTAAAATAAACAACAGAAAAAAATACAAATATAAATTATGTCTTTCAATATAAAGTTTGAATATATTTTGCAATTAATGCACTGACTTTTATATTATAGGTTAAAATAAATATATTATTTGTTTAAATTTGTGTATTTAAAATGACAATACAAATGCATGAAAGTATTTGTAAGCATTATTGAATACTGCATGAATTAGTTTAAACATTGTCACATAGAAATCAACGCATTCCTTTTTTTCTCATTGAATTCCAAAGGGTCTGTTTTTTGTTGATGTTTTTTTAAGAAAAATATACTTAATTTACCTCGTCCATAGGTATGTTCAGGTCGAAGCCATCCTGCTCCATACCGTTCAAATGATTATGTGTTAGTAGCACAAACTTTGAGTTAGTATTTCCAGAGAAACATACAAACACACTATGCTTACTTTGAATATATAAACATTGTCAAAATAATACCACAAGAATTCATTGAATTATAATAACATTATATGCACAAATGACACATACGCATTCTTATAATGCATAGGCACTAATAAATCCACGCTTGCAAAATGATACATACAAATTAAGAAAAAAACATCAAACTATTTCATAGCTAGAAATAAACTTTTTGAAATGCAGTTAGCTTTTTCCCACGTTGCATTTGAATAGCACATAACCTGATTAACGTTCGATTCATATCACATGTCACATTTGCAAGCGATCCGTACGTGGTGTTTGTAATGTTCAAAAGGGTGTACATTCCATTCAGAATTGCAGGAATGTTACCACAGTCTTAATGAAACAAACAACAAAACGACACGAATGAATTCATTTTACCGCTTTTTCAATTGATAACACTCATGTTCGATAATGGTTTACACTTATAATTAGTATCTTTAATTGAGTTTATTAGCATTAGCTTATTGTCTGTTTCTTTATATAACACGACGGACTATTGTGTCAGGAAATTTCAGTCAAATCTTATATTTACAATTAATAAATATTTGCTTAATGTGTTACATATATCCGCCCAACCATTTTACTCTCATTTTGAAAATTACTAACCTAACAAATACACGTCACCATACATATTTAAACGACTTTAGAATGACTAAAATAGTAAACATATTAAGTGGAACCTTTTGGAACGCAGTTGGCTGTTTCCCACATCGCATTTGCTTGGCACGTAATCTGCATAACGTTCGATTCAAATCCAACATCACATGTCACATTTGCTAGTGATCCGTACGTGGTGTTTGTTGTGTTTAAAAGTGTGTTTTCTCCATTCAGGATGATTGGTGTGGAACCACAGTCTACAATAGAAAACCGGCGCAATATAAACCTTATCGATCAAGTATAAAATCTTTCGATTTGTTGTTTTAACATGTTTTTTCATATTAAGCACTCAATTTCATCAGAGGTGAGTCTTTAAAAAAAGATGTTCATGAACATCACTGTAATTTCTCCAAGGCACAATTAAATGATGCATAAATTATCCTAGATTGAGTCACCCTTAAATCATCGAGTTAATAAGCATTGCGTACGTATTAGACAATGGGCATTTACGACGAGATTTATTCATTTGAGCAAGACACCAAGATATTTCAGTAATATAACTTAACCTTTTGGAACTTAGTTTGAATGTCCCCAAGGACTTTGTTAATAATCATTGCATAAGTACTTAACAATCGACACTTACAAATAGACTCATTTGATTGAAGAAGATCCCAAGAGATTTCAGAAATAGAAATTACCTTTTGGCACGCAGTGTGCATGTCCCCACGCAGCATTTGCCTGGCACAAAATGTGGCTAACGTTCGAATCATATCCAGCATTACATGTCACATTTGCAAGCGATCCGTATGTGGTGTTCGATGGGTTTAGAAGCGTGTATGCCCCATTCAGAACTACGGGTATGACACCACAATCTAAAACGTACAAAATACCCAAAATAAATATTATCTCATTCAATTTAAACGACTTTTCAAAATGACGGTTTACACGTAGAAGAAATCTGATTCAATAGACTGAATTTAAACTGGCTAATTGTATTTGTATTGAATTAATACGATCAAAATTTAATGAATGCAATTAAAGTAAAATGTATTATTTAAATTCAAAATCTCTAAATTATTCACAACCAATGAAACTTTTATTTTTAACG
>NC_068366.1:20584298-20664298 GCF_020536995.1 Dreissena polymorpha
CGTCTGAAACGGAAGCCATGACGCCATTCTTTCCCAGTATTTATCAAGATTGCCAAAAAATAAATAACATTGAAATTTCTAAGTATAAACACTGTATTAAAATGTCCCTAAAACGGTACAAAATAACACATTTGTTACAAAAACCCATATTTTTAAACAACTTGTATTTTTTTTATCGATCCACTCATAAAGAATGAACAAATGAAAACCCTTATTCTTAATAGAGATATTTTCCCACAAGTGTGGACGTCATGGTAGTTATATATAATTGCATTCTTTAATTTTCAAAGGAGAAATGTCGTAAAAAAACAAAGGTCTCGCTGACCGCATACGTACGTGTTTGTACTTTTTCTTAAAATTGTATATTCTTCCTTGTATCATTTACATGTAAGTCATCGAAAAGGGCAAACCATGAATAAGATGTAATTAAATACGTAAATATGTGCCCACTACGATAAGTGACAATGCTTTTTACATTATTTCACACAAGAGACCTAATAAATTTCCTAAATACATATCAAATCCCACAGCGATTGCATAGTCTAAATAAATTGTGATAATTTTTTCTTAATATATTTGAAGTGTTTACCAATCAGAATTATCAATAATACGTAAATAAAATAGTCTTATTTACTTAAATCATCTTTTCGTACGGACGACCAAATAAATTAAGTTTTTGAACGTATTTAGAAATATGAGAGTTAAAAGTTATAACAATTTTAACTATTGAAAAATACGACAGTTTATCACATTGGTGGCATTAATTCCCATAAGTAAGATTTTACAGTTTAAGAATGACATTTAGGTTAACTTTAAAGGTTTGTTCTCTAGCCAACTGTTATAACACACTTGTAACATGGTAATAAACCTTAAAACTACATTGATTGCATTGAAACTACACACATTCCATATTTGGTAATACATGTTTGTGGAATTGACGTTAAAACGAGGCAACATGATACATAGAATAATATTTCTAAACATATGCACATCTTTGTATTTTTTACAGTGCCACAGCCAGAAAAATTTAGACACTAGATGAGTTTCACAACTACAACTCCGTGCAGGTAATACAATATTAGCATCAATAATGAAGTATGTGTTTTGATTAATCAAAACCCCAACATAAATAAATAAGTAAATAAGAGAATGAAAATAATATGTATTTCACATCGATATTCTGAATGTTATGGTAATGATGGCCATTCTTTAATATGACTGCATATACAATATTTTCATGTTTCTATGTCTATATTTTCCTGTGATGTGTTGAATTATTGTCCATGAATGCGAAGAATGTTCATGTACTTTATTTTATATTAAGTCAGTCATAGGAAAAAAATGAAAGTCCAGTTATGTAATTCTCGTTATTATTCACTAGTCTTTTATTTAAATCAATTGCAAAATCGCCATAGGACAATACATACAACACCTACTATAATCTTCTATGGCCAACATAACATGTGGGGTGCCTCAAGGTTCTATTATCGGCCCTCTCCTTTTCTTGATCTATGTCAATGATATGTGGTTAGCAACAAAGAATAAACTTGTACTGTAATGCGGATGCTTCTTGCATCTTAGTTTCAGGTCAAAACAAGTGTCACATAGAGCAAGTCCTTTCTCGGGATCTTAATGAAGTGAGCCAACGGTTAATTGACAACAAGTTATCTCTTCACCTTGACTGAATCAATTCTCTTTGGTACCAAACATAAGCTAAGGTCAAATCCCAGGTTAAATATAATATGTAATGACACAGTTATAGAACCTATAACTGCAATGAAGTATCTTGGGACCAGTATTGACCAGAATTTATCATTTGTCAATATGGCTCAGTCTGTTGTAGAAAAATATAACTCCAGGTTAAAGTTTTTATATCGTAAAAGCAAGTAATACTATTTAACCCAGCAAACCAAGAAACTTCTTGTGATGTCCTTAATCCAGTGTCATTTTGACTATGTTTGTTCTATATGGTACAATGGTCTTACACAGTTTTGGAAGAATAAACTTTAGGTAACACAAAATAAATTGATCCGTTTTGTGCTCAATCTTGATTCTAGAACTCATATTAGCCCGGAACATTATACCTCTTTGCAATGGTTGCAAGTTGACAAACGTGTCGAGCAAATAATGCTCTCCCATGTTTTAAGATCAAAAATGGTCTATCTCCTGATTACTTGCCAGACCAGTTTATTCCCCAGAATTCTGTCCATTCCCATAATACCAGATTAAGTAATAAAGGTGCTTTCTCTGTACCAAAAGTTAAAGGAAATGGGAAGAAGTCCTTCAGTTGCTTGGGTTGCACATTGTGGAATAAACTACCATCTTTTATAACCCAAATGACAGTATTGTCCAGTTTTAAATCTGCTATAAAACAACATCTTTTAAAATAAATCTACCCAATGTCTTATCATTTCGGATTATTAATACATGCATACTTAATGTGACTTTTTAATTTTTGTTTGTTGTAGTAACCTTTAAATTTTTAATCCATCCAAATTTAATCTGTGATATGATGATCATAATTGATACATTTGATGTTTTCTGTTTTAAGGTGATACTCAATAATACTGTGATAGTTCAGGTCTGCGAAGCTACAATGTGATATTAATGTTGTGTTCATTGATCTGAATCTCATTATTATATTTCATGTATTTATTATTATTAACATAGTATTCAGTATTTATTTATTACTAGTGCCTCTCTATGTCGTGCCACCAACAACAAGGACCACAATGGAAATAAGGGATATTGCTCTTTTTTGTGTAATCCTTGGCGCTAGTGTGCATACCATAGGGCATTTTATGCATGTACTTTTCAATGATGATTTTTTTTTTTACTTCATATTGTTTTATGTACATGTTGTTTCATAGCATTGTGTGTATGTATGCTATCTCAGAAATAAATATATCTATCTAATCTATCTATCTACCTAAAGATCATTACAATGTCCGTGTTTTTTATTTGAAACTGGTGCAAGGAAGGTAAGCCCTTTCTTGCCCCGCGTAAAAAGCAAGCGGAAGTTCCGTGCCGACGGAACCGTGCGTCATTTTAGGGCCATCATTGAACCTACAATATATTACAGTAATACAAACATAAATACATGGTGTGCGTATGTAATATAAGTTATTTTATTTAATTTATATAATATAATTTTATATAATACATATATAAAAAATTCCGAAGAACGTTTTACATGAATGAGAGCGTTAACATCTTATTAATACAACCAACAAATATAAAATATGTATAATAATGATTGTGCACAAAATGCAAAATATTGAATTATTTATGATACTGAATGTGCGCTCATAATTAATAGAGGCTGTTTTACAAATGGACACATATCAAATACAAGGACTGGACAGTGTTGATCTCGGTGCATGAATTATAGTTATGATCAATCGTTTTGTTTATCAAAAAAAGCTTTTAAACATATTTTCAGCTCGTTTGTAATAAATATATAGTGGAATGATTCGAAAAAAAATGAACGAGGAGCAGGTTTCATTTCTAATTATGATCAAGTAAAGTAATAGTTAATCTTAAGGAGATTGTGTTTGGACAAAGTTTAAATTGAGAACAGAAAAGCTTACTTTAGTATTTTTATGTTTTATATTTGCAAATACCATTTATGTTGTACAGAGGACAAGTCGCTATGCATATTCAGTATTCATATTTAAAGTAGTAAATTATTTTGTAACTAGCTTTTATTGATTATAAGTTATGATCCTGAAGCGTACCTAGTCCGACTTATTGCTCTCATTTCACTGTTATTGTGCACAATACGAAATTGCGGCTCAACTTGGCTGCTATAGACAGGCTTAGGAAACGCAACGACAGGGTAGTATCCTGCAGGCTTTAACTGACTGGACAGAACGCGTGGATCTCTGGACAGCCTGTACAGTTTCTCCTCGTTCACTCTGACAAATCAAAATTAAATGTAGTTAACAATGCACCTAAATGTTGCTTGAATAAACGTTAATTGAAATATGTTGCTAATTGTAATTATATTAACCTATTATGAGTATTTATACAATTTACTCAATTAGCACTCCAAAACTATGCAGAAACCGTGGAAGTTGAAAGATATAACAAAACAAGAAAGCTGCTATCTTAATTTAAAGGGGCATTTTCACAGATTTTGGCATGCTTTGAAGTTTGTCATTAAATGCTTTATCAAATGTCAACATTTGATATTAAAAGCTCCAGTAAAAAACCAAGAATAAAATTAAAGAAAGAAAAAAAGGTAACCCTCAGCAGGGCTCGAACCACTGACCCCTGGAGTCCTGGAGTAAAAAGTCTACCACTTATACCACTGGGTCATCCTTCCGGACACAACGTTAGATTTATTTTATACTTTATATAATACATCCTCGTAGTTTCACAAAATATAACGACAACAACAGAACTGATTAAATTATTTATTCGTTTCGCGTTGCAACGCTTTGTTATTTTCGGGTTTTTTAATCGTCAAAAGATGCATATAATGGCTATTTTAGAGCATGGTAAATGTTCAGTATTACTGTTTCCTCACAAATATCATAACTAAAACGAAAATTTGCGAATCTGAAAAAAACTGTTTTTAATCTTGTCAATTTACCAAAACGTGAAAAAGGCCCTTTTAGTCCGTCAGATCGGTAAAAACGAAGTTATTCGAAAGCTTATGTACATAACCTGCTTTTGAGGAACGCATAAAAATCAACAAACCGAGAGCAAGACCTGATAAGAATGTTGAAACAGCACAAAATGTTTCGTCGTTGTTAGTTGAAACAATATTGTATACATTAGTATTAAATTGGCATTACTATTATATTAAAACTTACAGTGGATCGTGTTCCCTAAAATGGTACAAGTGAGATGACCAAATTGTAGGTTTCGTGTTTGCCTTATAAGAGGCAAGTTGCTCAAGACGTTAAAGACTTGTAAAGCTAACAGTCCTCAACTTAAGGTTCATATTATTTGTTCAAACTGAACGGTACACGCTTAGAAGATATGTTGTAATGTAAACATAAGGGTAAGCAAAAAATATGCTCACATATTTCTTTTTAAATAAGTTATATTGATTTCCAGTACACCCTGTTGGTCTTACTGGCAGCTTAACGTTTAAACCATTCATCATTGAAATATATAAACATATTCTCTAATATACATGTACTTAATATTTATTAAATCATGTTTACAGTTGCTAAAACGCATAACTAGATCACTTTATAATGCAATTATTTACTGCACAGTAATCAGACAATAATACACTTTAACGTAAATTGCGACGAGGGTGTCAATGGTCATCAAATCAGTAAAACAATGTGTTTCCTACCGTGTATAAGCTTGTTCATCGTCGCTATCGGATGAGGAGCTGCTACTGCTGCTGTAACTTTGACGCTTAAATTGTAGAGCTGGCTGTATGCTGAACTTATCGTTAGTGGGTACGTTAATTACTTTCATGTCAGGGTTTGCCAAAGGCTTTATTTTCAGTGCAACGACGGGACATCTTAAAAGAAAAGGTACTGTGTTTTTTTAACTTGCACATCATCTCTGTTTTAAACACGTTACATAATTTCACATTCACAAATAAGGTTCTTCAATAAAAAAAGTTGGCTCTAAGGTAGCAAAGGAGTGTTGGCTTTTGAAATAATATGCATTATTTATTATGGTTATTTATTATGAAGCAACCAAACACGGCAAAGGTTTCTACGAGGTTAACATCCATATATTACCTAATGATGAAAACAGTGCAAGGTGACATTATTGCAGATGTTTTGACTCATATTCATCCGAATGCAAATCCTATCTTCACGAATTTGCATCGCTGGCAGAATACATAGTATTTAGAAGAAAACTATTTTGAACAAATAACTTATTGTTAAGCGTTTGCATATGACTTCAAGAATGGAAAGACTCTGTACAATGTATGAATATATATATAAAAGACTTTTTACTCCGATTTGAAAATGAGCCCAGTTGCATAAAGAGCATGTTTTATCAAGTCGACGACAATGACACATTCAGTCGCCAACATTCCAATAAGCAGCTGTCCTTTGGAGGAACAGGTGATACAATTAGACGATTCCGCAGCTTATGGAATATGACCATCTGCTGTGTAATTAACCGACAAGGCAAATACTGAACATTTCGGCGGCAAACCCCCGTCACTGACCTGTCAAACACAGCCCCAAGAATAACCAGCGTTCGAATTGTGTATTGTTGAGCCAGTTTATGGTATTAAGCAGTAGCTAATAAATCAATGATCAAAAATGAAAGTTCTTTCTTGTATAAAGACAACTGATCCAAACACAATATTTACGCTTTGCAATAGGTAAACTACAACATTTTGGTTACTGTGTATGTTAAATATAGTTGATGGTAAAATTAAAATGAATTATATAAAATACAAGCTTTAAAAGGCATGAACTTATTTCGTGTAGACCATGACTTTAATTTTAATTAGGAATCAATTATTTTAATGGATATAACACAAAAAGTGTTCAACGTCGTCACACGGACGAGACAATATATCAACGTTAACTTGAAAACGCCTTCAAACGAGTTAAATTTTCATAGGTGGCGCTTAAAGCCCTAATCCTAACTAAATCTACAAAAATACTTTAAATTACCGGTCAACAAGTTTGATTAAAGATATACCAACTAACCATAATAAGAAAAACAAACTGTTTGTGGTAATTCAGTTTCATTAATTGTCTTAGTTTGAGTTCTGCGGTCGTATCACCAGTGGAGCGTTTGCTCGATTCTCGCACTACCAAGCGGAATAATTTTTGTACTAAGCCGGTTCCCAACACTTTGAAAATGAAGTTGGAATCGCCAATGTCAGCGTCGTTTGCGAATACAACAAGGAACACGGTTGACAGTGAAGTCTTCGAGGTGATCTGGAATGGTTTAGAGCAAGCACAAGTGTATACTGTTATAATGATAAAATGTTAATATTTGTGTGTGTGCTTTTCAGTTTGGTTTAAGATGTTGATGTCGGCAACGACAAAAAGCTAATACTTGTTACACTCACGTAAATGCAACTGTCGGATGTATTATTTTCCATTTAAATGTACAACGTATCGTAAATAATAAAGACTTATTCAATTCTCCAGGTGGGCGGTGAAGGCGACTATTAAACATTGCAATCATTCATCTAATATATATATATATGCAATGAGGGTATATGGCGTATTTTCGTATTCCCAGTTAAACTTTTGTTATGGATATTTAGCCGGATTCCGGGATTGCGGTTCACTTCAGCTACTGCGCCATACGCTGTACTGCAAGTTTGTAAAAACATGTTTTGCCCGTTTAAATAAGCCGATGAATTTCTGCAATTTTAAATGTAACCTTTACAATTAGCGAAGCTAATGTGGTTTTAGTGACTTAACATCATTAGTGCCTGTCTTTGACAAGGGATTCCGCATTGTAGTTAGTATTTTTAAGGTGTTAAGCAAAAGGAATTATAAATGAAACAATTTATACCGTTAGTAAGAACAATCCGCGTTTCTTGTTAAATTTGTAACACGTTACATTCATCTTAACAAAATACACAATAGTACACGTAACATGTTTATCCTCCAAGGAAGAATTCGATCAACATATATTACAAATATGTTCGTATGTTTGATAAGTTGCTATTGCTGATTTCGTCCCCGTTTAAACAATACTTAAGTTATGTAGTAGCGCTTATTTAACCAACGCACACTTGTCCTGGGAAAGCTGCTGTATCAGCTCTATATGAACACGCTTCTGTCAGTAGTTGAAAACTGCCATTCTTAATTCAGAGGTAGAGAGGCATTAGCCGTGTAAATAATTTCATAACCAATGCCTACACGAGTTATATGGCCGAGCCGAGGATCGAAACCAGATTTCCCAGCTGTCAGCGCTCCACCAACTGAGCTAGCCTGTCGACATAAACTGTGTAAAACCTGCCTAGCAGTTATTGCAATTATTTGGTGCGTTTTCTTTTACTGAAAATACCGAAATACCAGTTCAGCATTATTATCGCACAAGGCTGTTATAATGACGGTCTTCTATGATGTGAGTTAAATGGTGTCGCTTGCCAGATTCTGTCACCACAACAATAATCGTTTCAAGAAAATGCAGCTTCGTTCCCGTGAAACAATTTACATTAGGCAAGGCTCCTAATAACGTGACATTGGTCCCGAAGTTTCAATACATGGGTTTAAGCTAAGGACAGGGCGTTCACAAGCTTCATTGGTCCTTAAGTTTCAATACATGGTTTAAAGCTAAGGACAGGGCGTGCACGAGCTGTACTAAGAAATTGAATGAATACACGCGATAAAACTATACATAATTATTATACATATAGGTATTTAAGTTTAAATATTTATAAATATTTATATTTCACTGTATTTCGTAACAAATAAAGTCCTCGGTCATGATACAAGAATGCAGATCACTGAATTTCGGCGAATTGAAAAGACGAAATCTATATCGTCACAACACAATAGTCATATGATTTTCTTAATTATAACACTAACACGTAATTAAGCAACTAAATAATTGATCGAGTAAACTTTACAGAATTGAAGTTTTCTGAGTGTTTCCTTTAAACAGTTTTTGACAATGAAACTTCTTTGTACATCTTTGTACCTGGTGCACTGGTTGCGTCCCAAGTATAGCAATTACAAAACTATTGACCGAAACTGGGAACTTTAAGCAACTCCATTCTTGGTTGGTTACAAATAAAATCAAACAACGACATATAAATACATTTTAAGAGTATTATCGAATCAGGCTGTTATCATGACTCTCTTCTATCATGTGGGTAACATGAAGTCGGTTAAGGTAAATAAAATATTGGTATTTATTTCAATTAATTTTACTAGCGAAGTAATTACGCAAAACACATACACATTCGGCATCATATTATCGTATACATATTATATGTTTTGTATTATTGTGCAACATTTCTATGTATTTTTATATGAAAATAACTTATCATAACACTTTAACAAGATCTTCACATATATTTGTAATAGTGCATTAATACACAGCACTACCCTGTGGTTGTTGTTAAATGAAAGACATTAAAAAAATCTTCCTAAGCGGTAGCAATATTATTTGGGTACTTAATGTTTCAGATATGGCTATGCTGATGGCCCAATAAAAAAACACAATACTAAGCAAATACTTGTGACAAGAATAGTAGAACTCCAAATACAATTTTATATTTTGTATGCGGCGGTGAAACAATAAACTAGGGTTTATCTTACTTCAATCTCATCTTACTAATTCCGTCATACATTATAATGTTTCCTATTTAATTTACTAAAACATTGATAATTTACATATATATTTTAAATGTTTGAAACTCGGAATGCCTTTGTAAAGATAAAGCCTTTCCTATTATAAAAATTGTGTTACAATGACGAATGCGTAAAAATACATATCCAAACAGTTCTTTAGATTTAACGTTAGTATTTTAGTTCGATTGAACCGAATGCACGTTTTAACATGCATACTATACATAATATGTTGAGTTATTTTAAATAGTGGAACGCCTTGGTTAAAGAAAATGCAAAATATATTGATGGGTGAACTATGAATGAACATGCTTTACTAATAGCAGATTTTTACTAGCATATTCCATATGTGAGATGGAGCTGGTTTAAATACCATTCTGATGAACAAAATCGTTAAATGGTAATGTTCAGTAAACGACCAAAACCACTAAAAACAATAATTTGCATGTGTATTTAAATATTTAATTCGCCGGCCAAGTCGATGATACAACATATACAGTAATGCTTACACATTTCCTACTTTGCACATATGTTTTTTATGTGTGCAGCAAATTTACAGCCTCTTCGAAAATATATGTATTACATAGGAAATATTTTGTTGCTTTAAAGTTATAAAATTACAATAATTGCAATAAATAACAATTAAATTAAGAAAGCAATCAACCGAATTAAACACTTAAAATAGTTTACAAAGTTGATCCATCAATAGGAAATATTTTGTTGCTTTAAAAACAATAGAAATAACATTAATTGCAATACATAACAATTAAATTCCCAAAGCAATCAGCCGAATTAAACACTTAAAATAGTTTACAGAGTTGATCCATCAATTAATTACAATTTTGCTTTTTGTATAATAGTTGTTTTACAATCATATGCCTTAGTGTAATTCATGTTCTTTATTTTCGGTATCGTCAACAACAATTTTTTTAATGGTATTTGTACTTTTTTCAGAAGGTTAATGACAAATGATTTTCAACCTATTTGTAAGTCATATCTAAGTATTTAATAATAAAGACAAACAATTCTAAACATTTCAATAACGAGCTATAAATTGCCTTCTAACAAAGCCGAATTCTATGAATTGGCCAGCAATTACTATGTTTAGTATAATCAGTTTCATCTTTTCGATTTAATATCACGGGTTAGAGAAAAAACTCTATCATGATAAAACAATCTAAATAGAGGGACAAATGTTTACTTCCCATTCATTTTAGATTTAATGATTCATTTTTCCAGTGTGATTCTTTGCATATTATGCTAATTTTTGAACACTTAAACACCAGAGTTGTCCTTATACTATATAAGGACCACTGTCAAGGATAGTGGTAACACTTTATTTATTGGGTTTATCTCTTACCTACGAAAGCTAAAAATGCAAGAGATAAATACATCGTTTTAGAGTATTTGACTGACTTTTAACTTATAATATTGTTTATTTCAAATAGCTACCAATGAAATTCGTATGTTTCAGCTCCTGTATAACACCTTGTATTATGTTGTTGTCAATCTTTACAAAATATTTATATTTGCTGTAACAGTTAATGAAGATCATATATATATATATATATATATATATATATATATATATATATATATATATGTGTGTGTATTTAAATATTTAATTCGCCGGCCAAGTCGATAGATCTTGGTTCAAATTATTCAAACCACAAAATCAAAATCATAAAATTTAATAATTTCTGAACATGGCAAAGCAATTAAAATCAAAAGTAAACTTGACAATTGAAAGAAGTATATATATATATATATATATATATATATATATATATATATATATATATATATATATATATATATATATATATATATATATATATATATATATATATATATATATATATGATCTTCATTAACTGTTACAGCAAATATAAATATTTTGTAAAGATTGACAACAACATAATACAAGGTGTTATACAGGAGCTGAAACATACGAATTTCATTGGTAGCTATTTGAAATAAACAATATTATAAGTTAAAAGTCAGTCAAATACTCTAAAACGATGTATTTATCTCTTGCATTTTTAGCTTTCGTAGGTAAGAGATAAACCCAATAAATAAAGTGTTACCACTATCCTTGACAGTGGTCCTTATATAGTATAAGGACAACTCTGGTGTTTAAGTGTTCAAAAATTAGCATAATATGCAAAGAATCACACTGGAAAAATGAATCATTAAATCTAAAATGAATGGGAAGTAAACATTTGTCCCTCTTTTTAGATTGTTTTATCATGATAGAGTTTTTTCTCTAACCCGTGATATTAAATCGAAAAGATGAAACTGATTATACTAAACATAGTAATTGCTGGCCAATTCATAGAATTCGGCTTTGTTAGAAGGCAATTTATAGCTCGTTATTGAAATGTTTAGAATTGTTTGTCTTTATTATTAAATACTTAGATATGACTTACAAATAGGTTGAAAATCATTTGTCATTAACCTTCTGAAAAAAGTACAAATACCATTAAAAAAATTGTTGTTGACGATACCGAAAATAAAGAACATGAATTACACTAAGGCATATGATTGTAAAACAACTATTATACAAAAAGCAAAATTGTAATTAATTGATGGATCAACTCTGTAAACTATTTTAAGCGTTTAATTCGGCTGATTGCTTTGGGAATTTAATTGTTATGTATTGCAATTAATGTTATTTCTATTGTTTTTAAAGCAACAAAATATTTCCTATTGATGGATCAACTTTGTAAACTATTTTAAGTGTTTAATTCGGTTGATTGCTTTCTTAATTTAATTGTTATTTATTGCAATTATTGTAATTTTATAACTTTAAAGCAACAAAATATTTCCTATGTAATACATATATTTTCGAAGAGGCTGTAAATTTGCTGCACACATAAAAAACATATGTGCAAAGTAGGAAATGTGTAAGCATTACTGTATATGTTGTATCATACTACCAGTAGCTCATACAAAATGCATTTAAAATTTGACGTTTATGCCTATGTCTATATATGTACGGTATTTGCAGTTTAATACTTTTTAACTCTTTTGAAAATCGCCTAGTTAATTGATATTGTATATTTAAATAGCAAGCAAGACAGAGCAGTTATATTGATATAAAATGTTGTTTTATACTTATCTTAGGAACATCAAATATACATTCAATTCTGCTGCTATATTTGTATGGGCAGACGAATAAAATCCAAAAAAAGTTCTTACTCACGCAATCTTTCATTTGTTTCATCATATACATTCCATAAATACCTGTGCATGTAGTGTTCAATTGCCTTTTGTATTACGTTTTGTTTGTGTTGTTTTATTCTTTGTAAATTTGTTTGCACATATCTTTATTTACGACACACACTTATTGTTCACCATTACTTAAACTAACCTCTCTGTATATAACTGAAATTAGACTACCTTTCCAACAAGTTCTCAAATCTATCAGGCAGGAGCTATGATTTTCTCTCGATGATTGTTTTTTTTACTCACTTTTGTGATATTTCTTTTTTCTTCTTCATTTCTATGGAATATTCATCTTTTTGTATCCCTAATTTTTGTTTTCTATTTTTTGTTTGTATGTATGGACATCTTATGTCTTATCATAGAAACCAACTGAACATGTTTTAGAATAGAAACTTACTGGAAAAGCACACACAAATTATCATTTACATCACCCTCCATCTCTTAAAATGATTAAATTATGTACTTTGACTGTAAAGGGGCTAAAAAATAAAGACAAACGCATACAAATCTTCAAATGGTCAGACGAGCAAAAATATAGTATATGCCTATTTCAAGAAAGTCACTTGACACATACTTTAGCACGAACCTTAAAAGATGAATGGGAAGGAGACATCTATCTCAGTGGACAACATACTAATTAACAAGGCATTGCCTTTCTGATAAAAAATAATATAGAGATCACAGTCGATAACTTTAATGAAATAATAATTGGCAGACAAGCAAGTATAGATATCAAAATACACGAAACACAATTAACATTAATCAACGTTTACGGCCCTAACATAGATGATTCCACATTTTACGAAACATTACAATCCTTTATAATTAATAACCAAGATAAAAACATTATAGTCGGTAGTGATATACTTTTCTTAACCCATTATAAGATAAAAAGAAGGGAAACATTTATACTCATCCTAAAAATAGAAATATTTTGAATAACATAATTGAAAACTACAATATGATATAATCTGGCGTACAGTAAATCCAAACGAAAGCAAATTCACCTGACACTCAAACACAAAACCAACAATATTTTGTAGATTAGACTATTTCTTAATATCTGAGTCACTTTGCAACATTATTGACACATGTAGCACAAAACCAGGATTTATGACTGACCACTCTCTAATTGAACTTAAACTGCGCACAATACAACCTGAAAGATGCCCATGATACTTTAAAATTAATAACAGATACTTATTAGGTACACAATATCAAACGCAAATAAAAGAAATATTCAATACAGTTCAAAATAATAAAGATGCGAACCCAAACACCATATGGGAAGTAATTAAATGATATCTACGTTACACAACAATTAGATACACATCATTTAAACAAAAAGAAACGCACACACTTGAAACTAAAACCATCAAAATCATTGAAACACTCGAAAAACAATTACATGAAACAAACACAAACGGTACCAAAGCCATTGAAAATGAAATAACATTAAAAAAAAACAAGTATTAAAAGGAATTTATCATACACATCTCAATGGAATAATACTACAAGTACGTGCACAGCATGTTGAACAAAATGAAAAAAAAATACGAAATTCTTCGCAAACATCGAAAAACGTAGAAGTGAACAAAAACTGTTCACAAATTAGTAGTCAATGGCGAAGATATAACAAACAGAACTCAATTACTAGAAGAACAACGTTTATTTTTCGAAACCCTCTTTAAACGAAAATATATTGAAAATAACACCCTTTAAAAAAATACACATCATGCTTTAAATCAATAGGAAAAACTACTGTGCGACGGATTACTTATTGAATATGAATGTGGATTAGTACTAACAGAAATGCAAAATAACAAAAGTCCAGGATCTGATGGTATCACCATCGAATTTTATAAAATATTCTGGAATGATATTAAAACACATTTAATTAATTCACTTAACTATTCATTTAACAACGAAAACTTAACTACGATACAAAAACAAGGTATAATATCACTCATTCCAAAGCCTACAAAAAAGCTTAGAATCCTTATCAAACTGGCGCCCGATTAGTTTACTGAACAATGATTATAAAATTGCAACTAAAAGTATATCAAACAGAATTATAAAAAATATTACCATCAATAATGTCAAGATCTCAATCTGGTTTCATTAAAGGACATTGATGAAAACGTACGTTTGATACAAGAATGCATAAATTATTTCAACCAACCAAACAATTCTGGCCTCATTTTCTTTGCAGTTTTCGAAAAGGCTTTCGATTCACTAGACCATTCGTTTAAGCTCTCTTGCTTAGAAAATGTGAATTTCGGTGAAAGTCTAATTAAATGGGTTAAACTATTTTATACCGATATTAACAGTATAATTATTACCAATGGTTTTTTCTCAAACAGTTTTAACATCGAACGAGGGGTAACACAAGGATGTCCACTTTCATCCTCGCTATTTATTATATGCATCGAGTGTCTATCACACTATATCCAATCAAATAAACATATAAAGGGAATGTCGCTAGAACCTTACGAAGAAATAAAACAGTCCCTATTTGCTGACGATGAAACTTATTTTTTAATTGATAGTAGTGACTCATTCAAAAATCTTATAGAATCGGTAACCCTTTTTGGAATGGCATCAGGTCTTAAACTAAACAAAAGTAAATGCACTGTGCTGCGAGTAGGTAAATTTAAACAAAGTTATATTCATTTTAGAAAAGAAATGACATTTATCTGGGCTTCAGATGAAGCAACCACGTTAGGAATAACCTTTACAAACAATGAAAATTCTAAAAAACATATTGCCTAAATTACAAAAATTAACTAGAAATGGCGCGGCAGAGGCCGACGCGTATCCCCACGCCGAATGTTTGACCTAGGTGTGCCCCAGGGTTGGTAATGGGGCCATGCATAGCTGAGATTGACCGTATTGTCATAAGAGAAGTTCATCATCAATTAGAAGTGAATTGGTGTAGAAATGAAGAAGTTATAGTAAAAGGCAATTTTGGGTGGGTGTGACATATGTGGGCAGGGCGCCCCAGGGTTGGTAATTGTGCCATGCATAGTTGAGATTGACCGTATTGTCATAAGAGAAGTTCAGTATCAATTTGAAGTGAATCGGTGTAGAAATGAAGAAATTATAGTAAAAGGCAATTTTGGGCGGGTGTGGTCTATGTGGGCGGGGCCCCAGGGTTGGTAATGGGGCCATGCATAGTTGAGATTGACCGTATTGTCATAAGAGAGGTTCAGTATCAATTTGAAGTGAATCGGTGTAGAAATGAAGAAATTATAGTAAAAGGCAATTTTGGGTGGGTGTGGTCTATGTGGGCGGGGCGCCCCAGGGTTGGTAATGGGGCCATGCATAGTTGAGATTGACTGTATTGTCATAAGAGAAGTTCAATATCAATTTGAAGTGAATCGGTGTAGAAATGAAGAAATTATAGTAAAGGCAATTTTGGGTGGGTGTGGTCTACGTGGGCGGGGCCCCAGGGTTGGTTATGGGGCCATGCATAGTTGAGATTGACCCTAATGTCATAAGGGAAGTTCAGTATCAATTTGAAGTGAATCCGTGTAGAAATAAAAAAGTTAAAGTAAATGGAATTTTTTGGTGGGTGTGGCCTATGTGGGCGGGCGCCCCAGGGTTGGAATTGGGGCCATGCATAGTTGAGATTGACCCTAATGTCATAACAAAAGTTCAGTATCAATTTGAAGTGAATCCGTGTAGAAATGAAAAAAATATAGTAAATGGAAATTTTTGGTGGGTGTGGCTTATGTGGGCGGGGCGCCCCAGGGTTGGGAATGGGGCCATGCATGGTTGAGATTGACCGTATTGTCATAAGAGAGGTCCAGTATCAATTTGAAGTGAATCGGTGTAGAAATAAAGAAGTAAATGTAAAATAACCTAAAAAAATGAGTGATAATTTCTGACGCGGCCCCACCCCAACCGCTATAACTTTTGACCCAGGGGTCAGATCAAAATTCCAAATAGTGCAGGGTCGCACATATGCTCATAGCTACCATGTGTGTAAGTTTCAAGGTTCTAGTGCTTTTAGTGTAGGAGGAGATAGTGGCCAGGACGGACGGACAGACGGACGGACGGACGGACGGACGGACGGACGGCGGAGATAACCACAATATCCCCACCTTTTTTTCAAAAAGCGTGGGGATAAAAAATTGTTTAAAATCATGGCAGCATCGTAAACTTACACTTATCGGAAATACACCGTGTTGAAAACGTTTGCACTCCATAAATAGTTTATACACTAACAGTTCTCCCAAACCCACCAAATGATATTATTGAAGATATGAAATGAGAAATATTTAATTTCATATGGGACGGTAAACCTGATAAAATTAAACGAACTCAATTAATTCAATCAGTAGAATATGGAGGTATCAGACTAACGGATATAGATTCATTCCTGAATGCAATCAAATGCAGTTGGGTTAAAAGAGATTTAGATAATACCAATACGAGTACATGGAAATTATTCTACAAGAAAATTCTTAAAACATATGGTGACTCTACTTTTTGAATGTAATATCGACAATAATATCTTAGATTAAATTTCAACCAAAAACATATTTCTATCGAATTTTCTATCGGCATGGTGTAAAGTTACTCATAATTGAAAAACCAAAATAAACAGTAAAATCATTCTATGGAATAATGAAGAACAACTTCTAACAATAAAACGTTTTTCTATAAACATTGGTTCGAACGAAACATAAAATATGTAGATCAAATGTACGACTACATAATAAACGACTTCTATTCTTTTGATAACTTATGCTACATAATCATACAAGTAATTTCCTGATGTACTACACATTGATCAAAATAATACCAGTGCATATTAAAGCTGTTACCAATACAAATAACACACCATGTACTCAAAAACATTCGTAGAAAACATACTTGCAAAACAAAACAAAACAAACAAAATAGTTTACACACTTCAAATTAAAAACCCTGCCGATATTTCTAAAGCTCAAACTTAATGGCAAAACCTTCTTGGAGATAAAGAATTTAAATGGAAACAACTATTTGTCATGCCATATAAATCAACTAATGATAGCACACTGGGATATTTTCAATATAAATACATCCAGAGAATCATAGCTTAAAATAAATATCTTTTTAAGTGCAACCTATCAAACACAAATCTATGTGACATGTGTAGTGAACATATTGAAACAATAGAACACCTTTTCTGGGAGTGTAAACATACTTAATCTCTATGGAATCAATTGACAACCTTTCTAGATAAACAACAATTAAATGTTAAACTATCTCTCTCAGACATCAGTTTAGGGGTAAATACCTTCAAAATCCAAGAGGTTAATAACGCTGTAAATTACATAATTTAATTCCATGTTTATACCGACATTGACGGTATAACACCTCATGGAATAAACTAACCTGTATCCCACCTTGTTGAATATACCTGTCGCGTGCACCGACTTCTTTTTATTCTACCACTGAACGATTTTTCATAACAAATCTCTAGAGTCGAGAAAACCTTAGCTTTAATAATATACGATCTTCAATCTTTAGATCTAAATAAGGGACATAATTTTTCGCCATCCGTATAATGAATCAGCTGATGGCGTCATAAAATGACATACTTATTGCGTCATTTTCCAAAAAATATGTGATGTCATCTTTTGGTGTAAACGAAACTAGTATGCGATATCTGGGACTAAAACATTGAAGACGCGCATTTTTTTTCGTGTAAATTTAACCTGAATGTAATTATGAAAAAGTGCATATTCTATGGACTACTTACCTCGGATGAAACCGGTGAAACGAAGGATTTAGATCTACATGTAGAGCTAGCTAATTCGTGTTATTGATGTTCAGAATGTGCGTGCCTATTTGGATGTGAAATTTTGTGTGTAGAACATATTGATGGGTGTGTATTTTGGTTCAGTAGTCTATTATTTTATCAAAGAAAGTCTATTCAGTAAGAATAACCCGTTTGCAACAAGTGTTTAAGTTTTATAGAATTATGACGGATTATCTTGTGTTGGGTCACAAACTACCGGATGTGCAGGCCAGATATAGACGCCATCAAAATCTGCAGCGTCCATGACAAAAATAAGGCGAGTATAGTTTTTTTGATAATTTATGTTTAGAACGACTCTGTGTGTAAATCTAAATATACATGTATGTTGATATCGACATCATTTTGCCAGGAGCAATCGCCATATTGGGTTTTGATCATTTTCTTTACAAATAAAATGAATTATATTAAAGTAAAATCTTCTTTTGGCGGTCGTAATGTGTAACAATTTGCATGCTGCGTAAAATTGAATCGAGGCATATGGTAATATTTTTTCTCGTTTTACTGTTTTTGGTTGAATTTTTTAAAGACTATTTTGCGTACCAGAACAAATACATTCTATATCACTACGCATGGTTACATTCGTTAGATTTTAATCGCTTTTAAGAATGAATTAAAATTATTGTTAAGGTTATTAGATCTATTTATGTTAAATGTCACGTTGAAAAAAATCAAATGGAATAAATAGAATACTAGAATTAGCGTTGAATACAGAGAAGTTTATGTTGGTCGGCTCGAACACCGCTCCCGGCGTTCTAAGCCTCGCAACATAAACTTCTCTGTATTTAACGCTAACCCAGTATTCTCTTTATATTAATGAAATATTATATATTCAGCATAAAATACAGAAAACAAACACCTACAATGAACTGTTTTATCAATTATTTAAAACTGATGATTCAAATTGAAAAAGAAATAGCCCTAAAAATGATACACTTCATATATTTGAACAAAAATTGAAACACATTAAACTTTCATAAACAAGTCCAGTATGCTTTCTACCCACTTTATGCAACTCATCCTTATTCATAACTACTCTGTTGTTTTTCGTTTAAAAAAACACCTATCACAAACAACCAAAGAAAAGAAAATACAAATCAACCTTTTTTTTATTAAAAGGAAACCACAAGGTCAAAAAAGTGTTTATTAGTGTATCTTGCATTACATGTTTGAACATGGTTGCTGCTACATGGTATCATTTTGTTTTATGATCATATACATGTATACATTGTTTGTCTTACATTGAATAAAACATCAATAATTATAAGTTGTACAAATTAAGGCAATAACACCACTTAAGTTAATCGATGATAGATGTACACGTAAAATAATGTTTGACAATTTATCAACTGTGTATTGAAATGAAAAGACAACACTTACAATAACTCTTTCCTAAATAGCAATACATGTAGATAGATCTGACGTTAATAGTCAACACGAGCACAAACGTTTACTTAAGCTGTTAGAAGAAAGCAAAATACAACTAAGGGGAAGCAACTATTAACGAAAGTAAATAAATTATCATAGTTTTGTGTTTTTGCTGTACTAATTCTTTAAAAAAACGCTTGGTTAGGGTCGTGGTTATGTGAAAATGTTAACTCTTTCGTTATTATTTGTATTTTTGTTCGCATTGTCACTCTGATTTCAAGTAAGAATCAATCTATTCTTTGACATTCTCACATTTGTGTTTCGGTCGTATTAGCACTTTTTGTTGAATGGCTTTTCCCACCCGCGAGTTCCTGTTAGTTAACCTTAACGCCCGAAGTACATCATTGGAAGACTCTAGGGAGGACTCGCTTGAGAAGGGAATCGGATCTTCGCAATTGTTGTCAATAAGATTGGCTTTCTTCTTGGACAATATTTTGTCACGCAGTCTGGAGTAGACATTCATGCGGGGACCTTCCGAATTGTCTTCAGATACCTTTAATATACCAGTGAATTTGAACGTTAAACTTTAAGTCATTGTTCATATGAGCATGTTGCAAAATAAAAGACATTATTAACAGAAATGTGCTGTAAATTTAACTCAAAGATGTGCATAACGCGGTAATCTACATTCGCCCTTGCCCATGTAACACGATATCGCGGCGGGTTCGACAAAACAAATTTTAAATGACATGTCAAGACATGATACTTATACCTCCTGCTGACTGGTAGAAGATTCGTTTTCATCAGAATGCGAGTTAACTGAAATTTAGATTTCAGGACTGTGTAACTTGCAATACCAGTCGCAAAATCATTGGTACTACGAGCGTTTTAATTCAATGATATGCTTTCAAATACCACATTCGAAATACAAACGCAAACAACGGCGTTGATGGCAAATTGTACAGCTATCATTCAATAATTTATTTATTATCTAATCATACTTTGTGTCCATAAATAGTTAAAAGTATTTACTTACAGCTGCTCTTAAAACTTGTGTTGTACTTGCTCGTCTTTTGCTAAAAGTGAATAAAAAGACCGGTTTAAATAAAATTATATAACATATAGTAATATGTACCTCGTAAAATTGTTATACCCGTCCTGAATATTTTAACATACAATATAGAAATAAAAATCAAAGTAATATTACCGTTGATCTTTTCATCGACTTCAAGTTTTTGTGTTTGGTGAGCACACTTCTAACAGCTTTTCTGACCTGTAAAAGATGTTCGTGAAAAGATGGCCCAAAAACAATTAAAAAGTCACCATACACGTACTGTTAATGAGTTTATTGGTGGGAATCGAACCGAAATTACCTTACCTGTTGGTTGAAAATGCAGTGGAATATGAAGATAAATAGGCCCTGAAAACAAAAATGAAAAATAATAAATCAATACAAGCAGGCTATAATACAATATATGATAATATGCAATGCTAATTTTAATTTGCAATCGATGGTTAGTTAATTTTGTAAGGACTACCTGCAATGTGTTGAACAATGCAAACAAATACTGCATAAATGTAGATGTCTCGTTGACTTTAAAGATGCCGAGAATCCAGGAGAGGCCCATCAAAGGAACGAGCACGCACAGTGAACGCAGGCTCGTTCTAGACAAGATTTATTTCACGTTTAAGAAGCCGTTGAAAATGCAAAAATGACACGTTCAAATATATCAATCAATTACCAAAAGTAATTTTGAAAATAAGAATTATATGCCTTTGCCAACACCCCAATGTTTCCATAATGCACTTATTCAAATTCGTGATCTACGTGAGCGTGATTCGTTCGTTAGACACACAAATTTGAACTGACATCAAACAAAGGTGAACAACCTTTTATATTTGTGAAAACAATGGAAAGGTAGTTTTCCTTCGATAACATAGTGGCTGCTTTTTAACCGCGTAAATAACAAATTGAATGCATTAATTACACATACTTAATCTTTTCCATTGACGTCTTCCCGTCCATCGCCTTCATGTGAAACATGTTTCTTAATATGAGAACCAAACACACGATGTTAAACTGCAAGAAAAAGAATCACCGCAAACACGTCAATATAACAGAACAATAAAAAACCAGAATAACGTGACAATATAAAATTATGGTAACCTATAATGTGGTTGAATTGGTATTACCAGTATAATAAGTAGAGCAGGAGCAACAAAGGCCCATATCAGGCCACGCTCCAAAGACAGCCAACAACTGAAAAATACAAAATAATTGTGGCATTCGGATATCCTGCAACTAAATAACCAACACGTTTAAAAGGTCTGAAAACGCGATAGTTTTTATCATAAGGCAAACTAACACCCCTTAATTTACAATTTTTCGTTTCCATAGCCATCGGCCTGTGTTGACAGCAAACTGATTGCGACTTTCACTGCTGGCGAAACTGTAACACAGATGTCGATCAATAAATGTATTTATCTGTTAACATCTATATCTTTGTTTTTGAAAATAATACAATTTTCTTCATAACGAGGATGCAAATAAATTACATTGATGAGAAGTAAATCACATTTCCATATAATGCATAGCGTTGTATGTACTTTAAATAAATATACTTTTGCCATGGACATTTACCCCATGCGGAAATAAGAAGAGGCTTCAGTCTTGATTTGGTGATGAATGCGTACGCAGCCCTGATGGCTATGTCTATACCTTCTGCCAGCATCAAACAAAACACTACTAAGTATATGTAGTGTAGAAATACCGCGGTTGTTGCACACAGAGCCTGGAATACAACCACAAAAATAAAATGGCAACAAAGGACTTTCCAATATTCGTACTCTTATTGAATTTTAAGAGTACAAACTTATATGAACATATATATTAAAAAACAATCGCAACTATGGCAGAAATCCACAAAATTCAAGCCAGTATGGATCCGTATACATTTTTAGAAATAAAATTATACTCAATAATTAAGGCACAAAATCTACCATACGCAAACATAAATATGCAAACCTTGTTTGCAGGTTTGTCTACACCAGCTAAAAATATTATGTAGGACAGCAAAAGCGCGCCACATAGATTTAAAAGCAATATTGTCCTGTCACTCTTCAGAAACCTACATAAAACATGTGATAATTGGGATAAATACAAAAG
This sequence comes from Dreissena polymorpha, assembly GCF_020536995.1. Classification (NCBI taxonomy): domain Eukaryota; kingdom Metazoa; phylum Mollusca; class Bivalvia; order Myida; family Dreissenidae; genus Dreissena; species Dreissena polymorpha. The sequence continues at coordinate 20,607,127 of NC_068366.1, forward strand.
CATGTTTTCATCGAGTCAGTCAAACCGATTGCGTTAAAGCTTAAAATCCAAAATGCGTTCGTCAATTAGAAAAGTAAAAACACATATTTAATTTCATTCTTTTGGTCGTAGAAAAAGTTTGTGCTTCTGGAACACGTTCAAACGAATACACTGTATCTTAACATTACAATATAATATAATCCTTACCGCAACTACGATGTCATAATGTTTTATTTGTGCAACTACAGAAGCCAATTCAACAACTACAACACTATTCCCATTTACCTCCAGAGATATATGTATGTTAACATTGTAATCAGCAGGCATGCCATTGAAATCCCTATTCCCACAGTCGATACCGTTCTCAATGGTACAGAATTGACGTCGGCCTATAACACAATGCATGATATTTGTTTGATTTCGATATTATTTCGGTTTGACTTAGGCTGTGTGGATGCATTCGAACGCCCCCCCCCCTTCGGAGGCAGTTAATAGTAGAGCACGCACTGCTTATTGTTGTTATGTGAGTAAAACCAGTTTAAGACCATTCGTAAAGTAGGATTATTATACATGTATATGAAAGTATAATACTAACTTCAAATACACTGCGTACATAAAGATAAGCAATTTTACTTCACCTGTCCATGTCTCAGTCAGTTTAACTGCAATATCGGTGATATTGAACTAAGTTATAGATTATAGAACGAAGTTTTACTTAAAATCAAGGTCTCAATTTAACTTTACAAATTCAAATAACATATAGAATTCAACTACCAAATGATGATAGGCATTACTTAACGTTATTTTTACTTTTAACATAATATTTTACACAAATGGTTTGTACATATTATGTTCGTATTCTAAATAATCGATGTCCTTCAGGTAACACCTTAAACTCCGAGAAGTGTCCATGCTTTAAATATTTAGATGCTAGATTCATAATGTATTATTGTATTACATCGTAGGTCAACGAACGTCACTTCCCACTTAAAATAAAAATAAAATGTTTCAGGGAGATCTATGCATGTCGTGTATGTAATTATATGAAATGAACAATTGTAGGTTGCGCAACACATCGGTCAGACAGGTCGAACGCTTAAAACTGGTTTAAGGGCGCACGTTGATCCAATTATAAATGTCAACAAATTTAGCAATTTAATATGCTATTATTTTTAATCTACTAGGCATTCTGTTTAAAATATTACAATCAACCCGTAGGGCGATATATGTTATATTAATACAACGAATGTAAGGTATTAAGTCAACGTTAGTAACCGGAGTCAAATAGTAAAGAAGTTTTCAGACACTTATCTTCCAGGATCAAATTGAAATGTGTTTAATGTCGCTAGTATTTCTAAAGACAATTCTATAAATACATTTTCCAAATTGTAAAAATTCATTTGGAATAAACGTTCACGTGGTAAGCGAAAAATGGTAATGTTTGTCGAAAATCCAAACGTTCGATCGTTTCAGGCTGGAAAACAAAATAATTCGTATGTGCCCGATGCTGTCATTCAGTTACTGCTTTAAACATAATTGATGATGAATGCAACAAAGTCGTTTTCAAACTGATCCATATTGTGTGTGTGCTAGCATTATTCAATTATTCAGTCTTTCAACGACTATTGTTTTAAACCGTTCACGAAAAGTCAGAAACACATTCAAAATACCGAATAACAAGTATCTGTTAAAATAAAGTCAAAGCTTAAATTGATCTTTCTTCTTTTTTATGATAAAGATGTGCCTAAACTGATACCTACATATTTTCTGGCGATGTGGAAACGCCACTTATTTGTTATTATAGAAAACATGTTAGATATTTTGTATAATAATTCCAAAATGTATAGTATGAACGTTGTAAATAAATTGCTTGATTCATGTTCCCTATGTATCACATCATGAAGAAAAAGGAAGACAATGTATACTTCTATATTGCACAAGTTATTTGAAAAGCATTAGCCGTAATAAGAAAGGAAATAATTCGCAAATTTTACCATTTGTAAACGTATGTTTTCCAATTTGAACTTTACAAAATGTTTGATTGTAAATTAAATGTGTTGTATTTCTTTGGAAAAAAATCTGCATATGATAATAGCTGTAAGTGTTACATGATTTGTAAATTAACGCATGATACGTGTAGTATATTATGTCACATATGGTTAACATGAATACTACCGTAATTACTCTAACTTTTCGAACACTTAAAACTATTTGTGTTTCGTGTCTGAAAATTAAGATTCTCAAGAATATTTGAAAAATACAGTTACGAAAGTTTGAAGACACACTGACAATATGACTTATGCACTTGACGTTCCTATATTCCCGTGTAAAAAGTCACCAATGAATAATATCTTGAATATAATACATCGTTTCGTATTAGTTAAAATTACTTTAAGATATGCTTGCAATTCATTAATAAAAAGTCATTGTTTTACTTTATTTAAAAAAAGGTTACATTGACCACAGTGTACGATGATTAGCATTTGATAGACTGCAGTAAGAATTTTTAAAGTGCACCCAAACAAATAGTTGCAATTTTGATTTTGTTGTCTTGTAAACAATAAAATTAAGCGCAGTAAAAATGTGTTCCAATTTGTCACACTTCAGCAAGAACAAGTAGCTGCATATATCTGAAATCTGAACTGACACTATGCACGGAACACTAATTTTCATGAGCAATACAATACGCATATTTGATACTTATTGATATCATATAGTTGTTCCTGAAGTGATACACACTATGACACCTTCATTAATTATTGGGTGATGCCAATGTTTACAGGTATACACGCCAATTTACCAAAAATAACGCAAATTTAATGGAAACATGATTTCTTACATTCATCTGCCAGGTTTATGCCCGTTATCAAATTGACAAACACAGGTGTAATGTGTCAACGGATTAACGCAAATTCGTTAATTTGTGATAAAAATGCATCTCTCCACAAATTAGGTGTACTTAAAAGAGTAATTAATTTTGAGGGATAATCTGGGTATCCGAGTTATTGGAGCCACATAAATAATTATTTTTGCTAGAAAAGAAAAAGAGGGTGTCCGAAAACTAAGAGTGTCCGAAAGCTTTAATTACGGTTATTACATACCTCAACGAATGGACTCATAAGGACTGCAAAATTGGTGAGATGATCGCACTGACAAACAGTTTTGTTTTCATCAGAATTTAGCAACTCGCAACCGTCACTGGCCCAATAACCCGTTTCATTTGTTCTAAATACAAACACAATCATATCAAAGCTGTGCCGTAGACTAATAACATACATATACCTTCAGCCCCAAAATATACAGACATATATTCACAACTACATATACTGGTAAGTATTTATTTCATCGAATAATTTTTAAAGTACCTGCTAAACGTCCAATAACTGCAAACAAGGCGTGTGAGGTTTGCCTAAAAATGAAAGAACAGAACCGTAAAATCATTTTCAATCGGCATTTAAGTGTTACAACATCCAAAGCATTTTGCACTCGTTGTACATATTACAATAACCCGCATGTGCAACATAAAGTGTACCTTCATTCGTTCAAATGTCAGCAATACAGGTGGTTTCAGCTTTCCGAAGTGATTGGAGAGAGAAAGTGAGAGAATAGGACCATTTATATGCTGATCGTTTGTCTTGGCTCTGTAAAATACGGGACGTTTCTTTGTTGACGGAATTTTAGATTTGGTCAAAAGCAAATAAAGTTTCTGATGTAACATTTTAAAACAGTCGAACGAACAATAAATAGTACTTAAACAAGTTGTCATTTCGATACATTACAGTACCCTGTAGAAGTTTCTGCAGTTTTTGGTAAAACATGGCTCATATCTTTATAAATCACAACGGTCGCAATAACTTCGTTATCACCTGTCAATCAAGAAAACGTATTCATTGATATACAATAACAATTAAATAATAAGTAAAACTCGCATGTAAAAAACGCATGTTTGACAAGTATATGCAATGTTTAAAAGCAGGATAAGTTTTTATTTATACAATGGACCTATTATGCAATATATATTACGCAACTCTCTTAAATAAATTTAAAGTAAGTACCTACCAATTGCCTTCGCCTTCAGTAGAATACTGCTTTTGGAGGTTTTCGCCCAAAATTGATCTTCGTGCTGATCAATCTTAATGTCTTCGTAAGGAAAAACTATGTCTTGCTTGTTAACTTTTTTAACCTCAAGTGCAACGTTTTTCTGCACAATCGTAATGTTTGTGAAACCTTCTTCGCCCGACGCCACTTTTTCCCTTAGGGCGACTCCAATTTTGTCTACAGACGCCAACATGTTTACTCCACCATTACTTTCCTGTAAATACAAAATATTATTTAATTTTATTTGAATACGTTCAATCAAGAGCCTGTATGAAGTAAATTCAAGTATCAAATTATGTGTCCAATGAATGATTATTTTTTGAAGCTTAGATTTAAATAATGTCAAAAAGCATATTTGTTTCTAAATGGTTGTTGATTACTTACATGTTTCTTCATGGTTTCCCATGATTGTTTATTTCGTTCATCTACTAGGTTGCTAACAGACTGGACAAATGCATGAAAAGCATATATAACAATGCTTCCTTCGTTTCTAAATTACGTACAATAAAATATAAAACTACAGTGCTAATTAATAAAGAGTTAAGTTTGTATTGTTCGACGTCGGTTTCAAAGAAATACTATCCTTAAACGGGTAAATATGTTCTGGGTTAGTAGTATTACGTATACCTTAACAACATTTTCTGTCGGTAAGCTTTTGTTCAGGACAATTTCAGCGACTCTTTCTAAGATGCTTGCCAGAACTGTGATCTCAGCATCAGTTAAGAGTTCTGAGGTTTTTGTCGCTGCTTCGTTTCCAGTCACATTTACTATCTGTTCCAAAGCAATGCTGACAATGTCAGCCGTGGCATTGCTCACAAACGTTTCGACCTGATTTAATGGCAGTGAAACACATGAACTATAACACTTATATATGAACATAATATTTTTGTTTGTTTAGGTTAGCGATCTACTCTACCATATCAAGTTGAAACAATTAATTCATATTTCTTAAAGATAAATGCGGTTGAAACGTTTTCTATTGTATTTCCTTAACGAGCACATATACCCAAACAACTGTTTCATCTTAGATTTCCTATAATCATAAAAGTAAATCAACTGAAAGCCACACTGCCTATACACGCACCTTTTCGGCTACATTTGTTACTGTCTTCCTGACACAGTTGTACTGTGGAAGTTGCCAATTGCCATCTTTTAAACATGTTCTTGTAATGTTACCTAAAATTAAATTATCATTTGAATAAAACACATCCAGATGTGTTATTTTTTTGACCGTTTGAATACTTTTATTGTATGCTGCCATACTCATATAATATTTTATCAAAATACGTTTAGAAATAGTTCAGTTAATTAAAGACAAAACACTTCTGTATGATACCTTATACATGGCAACAAACACACGAAATACCTTCGAATCCTTCTTCACATTGCTGTACGCGAGTCGAGCCTTGACTTATTTTCTTCCATTCCGTGCCGCGATGGTCGACATTGGTTTCGCATACAACTTTCGTTTGATCTGAAAAAGGATACGACAAGGATGATATATAAATGCTGTTCTATTATAACTGTATAAAATATATTTTCGTTCAAACCATTACGTAGATTCAACTTCAAGCAAACTATGACGAGTTAATAGTTAAATCATTCGAACATCACTTATGTCGCTACAATACCCTTACATATCATTTCAATGTTCTCAAATGAAGAATTTAGTGTGTTTGATAGTTTATTTTAAAATGCTATTGTACCAGAATTCTTTCCTTCTGCGCTTATCTGGTGACATTTCTATCATGCATTCTTATCACCGGATAAAGGTCATGAAACCTTGCAGACGAATGCTTTCGGGCAATGGACCATTACAATTGCGTTATTTGGTAAATAAGTATGTAAATCGGTAATAAACCGTGGTTTCACCCAACAGCTTAATGTGAACTATATATAACAAAATTTATACTATATCGCGTAGTATTTTACGAGTACGTAATATTGTTTGTTGAAACAATTGACGTTATTAACATTGCATACCCGTATCCGATCGTCAATGCAATTTTTTAAAAGTGTCTAAAAATTTCAACCACATGTGATTTTATCTCTAAGCTTTCGGACACCTGTATTCATGTATTTTAATTTTTAGACATGCCAAAGATTAATTATTTTTTTAGTGTCCGATAACTTTGGGTTTTGTCGGTATAACTGAGGGGGGATTACATGACGCTTGATCCCAAACTCCAAGCAGCCCGCAGATAACTATATGCGGGAAATTTTCGTATAAACACTTATATAACACAATATGTTGCATCGTTAACTAACCTGTAATGTCACATGAAGCTTGTTCCCACTGCCCATTGGCCATGCAAGTAATCCGCGGAAAATTCGTAGTGTACCCAATACTGCACATGACAATGGCCTTTGCTCCGTAAGTTGTGTTGTCCTGTTCAAATAGCGAGAGCTGACCATTCAGAATGGGTAATAGAAAGCCACAGTCTGCAAACAAGATAATTATATTATTATAATATCCGTTTGCAGTAACTGTAGTTACTTTAAACTTCGAAATCATTTTGAATAATTATTGGATTATTCTGCAAGTTAAACTACAGTGCAAATAGTTATATTCAAGGATGTCGTCCGTAGTTTATATCACAGGTGGTTAGCGTGTGGCTATGATATTACTTAGTGAAAACATCATTTTGAATGATAAATAATCATATTATAACGAAAAAAATAAGTTTTATGAAGAAAAAAAATTCACTATTAAATATATATATAACAAGGTATGCAACTCAAAATCACCCCAAAACGGGGTGCATCGCTTTGAACAGCCATATCTTCATCAATTGTGCAGCGGTTTTCACGATCTTGGTCTCATTCAACGCAGAAATGAATTTCCTTTCTGGAAATGAATATGTCTTGCACTATTTTTTACAAATGCTGGGTCAACTTTTAAGAAATAACACGATACACAACTCGCGTGAGCCAGTTGACAATGATCATGCAGTCTTTAAGACTGAAATCTTCACGGAGTAAAGGGCATCTTCCCTACAAAGTTCATGTACCTCGATACCATAATTCAATAAAACGTAAGAAAAAACATTAATACCGTTCTTGTCGTTACATAATGCATCAAGACTAACTGCCCAGCGCCGTTTGAAACCTTTGTTTACATACATATCAACTTACTGACATTTTAAACAAACGAGTGATTTCATTGGTCCAATGCGGAGGTGTGTCTTTACAACTGGAGATTTCATTCATAAAAACTGCATGATCATTGTCAACTGGGTCATGCGTGTTGTGTATCGTGTTATTTCTTAAAAGTTGAACCAGCATTTGTAAAAATATTGCAAGACATATACATTTCCAGAAAGGAAATTCATTTCTGCGTTGAATAAGACCGAGATCGTGAAAATCGCTGCACAATTGATGAAGATATGGCTGTTGAAAGCGATGCATCCAGTTTTGGGGTGATTTTGAGTTGCATACCTTGTTATATATATATTTGATATCGAATTTTTTTTCCATAAAATTTAATTTTTCGTTATAATATGATTATTTATCATTCAAAATGATGTTTTCACTAATTAATATCATAGCCACACGCTAACCACCTGTGGTTTATATGGGAGTGTTTTATTTGGTAATAATTTAAAACGTTTTGGGTACAGATTTAACATACAAACGACCACGCAACTAGCGTCAGCGTATGTTCTATTTTTGTGCATATTAAGTGATTTTAAATTAAAGCATATCCACCTTTTCAAGCGATTATAACATTTGTGTGAAAAGTATTTTATCTCAATTCAGTGCACATATAAACATGTCCGTTTTTCAAATTGGGTTCTCTACAATCTCTCGTGTGAAACATTCACTGATACCGATTTGGAAGAGGAAAGACTGATATGCTAAAACATTCATGACATGTATTGCTTTCATAAAAAGCACGACTCGATACAATTCATCATGTATTGGGTAAACTAAAACGCGGTATCAACCTAATGCATTAAGATTTAATTGTTAAAAACAAATGAGCCTCTAAATGATATCTATACTTATAATTGCTTAATTTATAATTGCTTAATTTCTAATGATGGCACTATTGTAAATTACGACTCATGTCAATAAGTTGAAGACATAATCATATATATTGACGCTATGGTACCAATTGGGTTGCATGCAGCTACCGACCACATGCCATCAAACATGCACGAAATCTTGCTTGCCGTTGGAACGTAACCAACGCTGCAGTTGACGTTGGCACCTGCACCAAACGTACTAGTTCCCCGTTGAAGTAACGTCAGATTTCCATTTTGGAAAAGCGGAAGTGGTCCACAATCTTACGGAATGAAAAAGCAATTTCGCTACGTGCGAGAAATCGGATTGCGTGTCTATCTAATGGATTAAAGATTATACGAAACTTTTAATGTAAATAGTTTTGGTATTTAAAACAGATTTCACGAAATTTTACTAAAATAAGTCTACGTTTGTAACATGTATGGTGTTACATAAAGGCTATATTTAACTAGTTCAATTAGCATCGTACCTAATGGGCGACATGACGCATTTTGCCATTCTCCATTTGCCTCACACATAATCTGTGACGTATCATGTTCATAGCCTGTCGCACAACTTACGTTGGCAAGTGAGCCGTATGTTGTATTTAATGTATTAAATAGAACAATTGTTCCATTTCGAATAGATACAGGATCTCCGCAATCTTAAATACATTGTAAAATATGTACCGCGCATAATCATGTCTGATTATTATATGTCAATTAAATTACAATAATAACTACTGCATTCCTCGATGTGACCTTGCATCTGATATTTCACAATCCAAATTAACCATTTAGACCAAATGTGTATCATTTACCAATTTACAACACAAACATCGAACGGATAAATCAAAGAATAAGGGATTTAGTAAGCGTGATGAATTGTCTTACCTCACATGTAGCTAAGTATTCGCATAAAACTTGCGTGTAAATAGACACAAGGTCGTAATTCGAATTAACAAGCAATACAATAGATAGAAAAGTAATTCAATTTAATTACAATTTAAATATTCAATGGTTATGATTTGTCAACAGAATATAGACCTTTTTGAAATACGAAGAAATGAAATAAGTACACGTTTCAGCTAATCCCTTGGCTAATGTTAAATTCAAAACCTAGCATAATATAGCAAACATTCCAGATCATCGTAAAGCATCTCGGGAAGAAATAGTTAAACATACCGCGTGCGTTGCACGAAGCATTTTCCCACGTTCCACTTGTCGTGCACGTTATTTGTGGCGTGGTGGGTTCATAACCTGTGTTACAGCTCACATCAGACATGGCTCCATAACTGGTATTTGTTGGATCCCTTAATGATGTATTCCCGTTTGGCATTGGCTTTGGCAAACCGCAATCTGAATCCAAGTACGTATTTAGACAAAAGGGCACACACATATTATCTTTCTCATTATATGTTATGGATTGTAATGGGGATAATGAATGACGTTCACTAAGAATAATTTGATATTATGTGTAGAACATTGACAATCATATCGAACAGTTTGTTTTGTATAAATGTATATGCATATATGAATCTATAACATCATTTAATTCAGCTGACATCATATTCATCTATAAAGTGTTTTACTTCAGTTGCATATTTTTAGAAATCACGTCGGAAAGAATACTTCAAACGTCGCATTACGGTTGACAGTGATATCAACTAATGACCTCATGCATTACAAATAATACAACTGATTGAATAACTATTAATGAATATTTGTCCACCTTGCAATCGGAAGAATTACTGAAAAGACAATATGCTGACTAGAATAGCATGAAGATGTCGAATTATGTTATTCGTTATCGTATTGGCTTATAACCAAAGCTTGAACTTGAAATAATAAAAATGTATTTGATATGAAATAAATTACAATAGTTATCTTACCTAGCAGCTCACAAGAAGCGTTTTCCCACAGTCCACTTGATACACACACAATCTGGGATACTTTTGCCAGGTATCCAGGATTACAAAGAACGATGCTTAATGAGCCATATGTTGTATGTCCATCGTGCAATGTGATACTTCCGTTCAAAATTGGTAAAGGCCTACCACAGTCTGCAAACGTACAAACATAATCAGTTTTACAATACCACCTGTAAAACAAGTCTTTGACGTCTGTAAGCCATAACCGATAAACACATTGACATCTTTATACCAGCTAATTTTGCTCATAGTGTTTAAATATCGCATATTAACTATAGACCCGGCTACCTTCATGGTTTTCTTTAAATATTTCAAACAAGCGTGCAATGTCGTTCTTAATATTTATAACAGATTTAACCCATTGTAACGCATTGCGCCCCCGACCATGTGCCATTTGCCGTGCATGTTAACTGGTTCTCCAGATACTGATGTCAAATATCGCAATAGAATGACGCCACGGCACCGTATGTTGTGTTTACAAACAAAACAATTGTACTATGAGGAACACTCGGTGCACCACAATCTGTTTTCAAATATATTAACATTTACAATCGGCAAACATGCGAAACATGTTATGACAAGCGAATTGAAAGAGAAAAGTGCCACAAATGTATGACAGGACTCTTTTTTAAATGCACGGTTCAATACAATCTATTCAGTTGATGGATGAAACTAATACGGGGTATCAACATATTAAATTAAGAAGTAATTCTTAAAAACTAATAAGACCTATAAAAATGTATCTGCTTAAAATTGCTGCATTTCTAATGATGAAACTATTTGTAACGTTAAAGAATTACGATTCATGTGATAGACGTGAACATAGAATCATATATATTGACATAATGATACCAATGGGGTTGCATGTAGCTGCCGACCACATTCCATCAGACATGCATGTAATCTCGATTGCCGTTGGAACGTGACCGACGGTGCAATTGACGCTGGCACTTGCGCCAAACGTACTAGTGCCCTGTTGAAGTAACGTCAGACTTCCGTTTTGCAAAAGCGGAAGTGCTCCACAATCTGACGGAATAAGAAAGCAATTACAGTGCGTGCAAGTACTTGGATTGTGTGTTTATCTGCTCTTTGCAAGGTCAGATACAATTATTTATTGAATAAAGCTTGTTCGAATAATCATTAAATCAACAATGTTTTTTCTTATAATCATTTGCATTTGCAATACATTATTATTATATAAAATTGTATACAAACTGCGCTTTTAATAAGTGTGTTGCTATACAATACCATGATATTTCAATAAGCATTGTACCTCGTGGGCGACAGGTCGCATTTTGCCATTCTCTATTTGCCTCACACACAATCTGTGACGTATCATGTACATAGCCTTGCGAACAACTGACGTTGGCGAATGCGCCGTATGTTGTATTGAACGCATCAAATAGAACAATTGTTCCATTTTGAATAGATGCAGGATTTCCGAAATCTTAAATACATTGAGACATGTACAAAACAATTACCAATAATCTGGTATAATCAAATTTGATAAATATGTGTGAATTAAATTACAATAGTATCAATTCCATTCCTCGATATGTCCTTGCTATGATATTTCACATTCTGACTTTACCAACTAGACCACATTTTTACCCACTATTTACAGGGTGATAACTATTTTAAAGTCCAGAGAAGTTATCAGAATAGATATTCTTGTCAACCTCAATTAGTCTTTTACTTTAAGCATTTGACCAGAAGTCTATACTTTACCGGAAGATGTATTCAACACAAACATCAAACGGTCAAATGATAGCAAAGGGGTATAATAAGGTTGATGGCTTGCCTTACCTCGCACTTAGCCTAGTAGTGATCACAATTCTTATAACACTCGTGCGTAAATAAACATTGACCTCACTGCATCGTAATTCATATTAAAAAGCAAAAAAAGAGAAATAATATACTTTCGATGTTATTGCAAATGTATTACCCAATGGTCATGTTCAACTAAGCCAACAGAATAACAACTTTATGCAATACGAAGAAATAAAATAAGTAAAAGTATCTGCTAAATCCATTTGCTTTCGAGACTTATAATCAAATAGTATAAATTTCGGATCATCCAAATGAAAACTAGGGAAGAATTAGTATAACATACCGATTGCATTGCACGAATCATTTTCCCACAATCCACTTGTAGTGCACGTTATTTCTGGTGTGGTGGGTTCATAACCTGTGTTACAGCTCACCTCAGCCATAGCTCCGTAACTGGTATTTGGTGGATCTCTTAATGATATATCCCCTTTTGCAATTGGTTTTGGCAAACCGCAGTCTGAAACCAAGTTTATTATAGACGGAAAAGCACACAAATATTATATTTCTCATTCTATGTTATTGATTGTAATTGGGCTAATGAATTACGTAACCTAGAATTAACTTGACAATGTTTTCAAAATTTATATGAATATATTAATACATAACATAATTAAATTCAGCTTATTTTGTATTCATGTTATACATGTTTTTGTCAAATGGTATATTTCCTATGTCGCATTACAGCTGACAAAACGATTTCAAATACGAAATGATTACTTCAAGCATTACAAATAATACCGATGATCGCCTAACTATATACTGTAAATATGTCAAAATTGTTAACCCCCGGAATACTGAACAAATAATAGGGTGACTTGATTTCATGAAAATGTCAGATTCTGTTTTTCATTATTGTTTTTACTTATCAAAAAAACCTGAAATTGTTTTGATAAAAAAATATTTTTTATATTTTATTAATTTCTATGGTTATCTTACCTAATAGCTGACAAGAAGCGTTTTCCCAGTGTCCGATGGATACACACATGATCCGAGATACATTTGCAATGTATCCAGCATGGCAAAGAACGTCGGCTAATGCGCCATATGTAGTATTTTCATCGTTCAATGTGATATTTCCGTTCAGAATTGGTAAAGGACTAGCACAGTCTGCAAACGTACAACTTTATTAGTATGAAACTAATTTTACCTATAGTGTGTTAATATTTCACAAACTAAAAACATTTGAATTTAAATAAAGACTTGGCAACCCATAATAAATTTCTTTAAATATTTTTTATTTCAATAAGGAATGTAATGACGGTATTAATATTTGGAACAGGTCTAATCTGTTGTAGCGCATTGTGCCCCCGACCATGTGCCATTTTCCTTGCATGTTAACTGGTTTCCCGTGTATTCATGTCCAACATCGCAAAAGAATGACGCCACGGCACCGTAGGTGGTGTTTTCAAACAAGACAATGGTACTATGAGGAACACGCGGTGCCTCACAATCTGGTTTAAACATATAAACATTTTTACAATCGGCAAACATACGAAACAAGTACTGACAACGGAACTGAAAGCGAAAAGTGCCACAAATGCATGACCCGTATGTTTTTTTCAAAAATGCACGGTTGAATACAATCAACATCTTCAATAAAGAAGTAATTCTTAACATCCTATGAGATCTATAAAAGATCGGTCTGCTTAAAATTGCTGCATTTCTAATGATGAAACTATTTGTAACGTTAAAAAGTTACGTTTCATGTGATTAGCGTGAAAATAGAATCATATATATTGACTTTATGAACCAATGGGGTTGCATGTAGCTGCCGACCACATTCCATCAGACATGCATGTAATCTCGATTGCCGTTGGGACGTGACCAACGGTGCAATTGACAATGGCACGTGTGCCAAACGCACTAGTGCTCTGTTGAAGTAACGATAGATTTCAGTTTTGCAAAAGCGGGAGTGGACCATAATTTAACGGAACGAGAAAGCAATTGCAGTGCGTGCAAGTATTAAGATAGTGTATATGTCTGCTGAACTGAAGATTATACACATTAAATGACGGAAAAGCGATGCTCGACCAATTATAAAATCGCAAATGTGATTTCATTAAAATATGTTGTATTTGCAACGCATTATACGAAGTGTAAGAATCTCGCAAGGCACCGTATGTGGTGTTTTTAATCAACACCATGGTACGATGATCTGTTTTCAAACATTTAGAGAAAAACGATATGTAAGATGCATGGCACGTTTCGTTTTCAAACATTTTCTATTCAATAGTAGTATTAATGCCGTGACAGGAAGAAAGTAATAAAGGGTATCAGCATATTGAATTAAAAATTAATTCTTACAACTATTAAGACTCTAAACCTGCGTTATATTCATATACATTGATTTCAGGATACCAATAGGATTGCATGTAGCTGCCGACCACATTCCATCAAACATGCATGTAATCTCGCTAGCCGTTGGAAAGTGACCAATGCTGCAATTAACGTTGGCACCTGCGCCAAACGTACTAGTTCCTTCTTGAAGTAATGTCAGATTTCCATTTTTCAAAAGCGGAAGTGGTCCACAATCTGATAAAAATAGAAAACATGCAGTTAATGCAAGTTCGTGGATTGTGTTTATATCTGCTTGATTAGACTAATTTGCATATGGAAATATTTTGTATTTGCAACGGATTATACGAAATGAAATAAACAAATCTACGTGTTTTGAATATGTGTGCTGTTATATAAATACTATATTCAACTAGTTCACTAAGAATAATACCTCGTGGGCGACAGGACGCGTTTTCCCACTCTCCATTTGCCTCACACGTAATTTGTGATACATCATGTTTATAGCCTGGCATGCAACTGACGTTGGCAAGTGCGCCGTATGATGTATTGAACGCGTCGAATAGAACAATTGTTCCATTTCCAATACGTGCAGGATCTCCGCAATCTTAAATAATTCGATACATATGCAAAATTATTACAACGGATCTGATATAATCATATTTAATAAATATGTGTGAATTAAATTACAATAGTAACAATTCCATTCCTCGATGTGTCTTTCTATGATATTTCACATTCCGACTTTACCAACTAGACCAAATTGATCACAATTCTCATTACACTCGCAGGTAAATATAAATAAACATCACAGCATCGTAATTCAAATTGAAAAGCAATGAAATAGAAATAATATAAGTTCGATGTTATTGCAAATGTATTACTCAATGGTAATGCTAAAGTATGTCAACATAATAAATATTTATGAAATACGAAGAAATGAAAAAAGTGCAATGATCTGCTAAATTCCTTTGCTTTCAATACCTAGAATCATATAGTTCAAATTCCAGATCATCCTAATGAAAACTCGGGAAGAACTATCAATACATACCGATTGTATTGCACGAAGCATTTTCCCACAATCCTATTGTCGTGCACGTTATTTGTGGTGTGCTGGGTTCATAACCTGTGTTACAGCTCACATCAGCCATAGCTCCGTAACTAGTATTTGTTGTCTCTCTTAATGATATATTCCCTTTTTGCATAGGTTTTGGCAAACCGCAGTCTGAAACCAAGTGCTTATATAGACGGAAGTGCACAAACTTATCTTTCTCATGTTGTGTTTCTGATTGTTATTGGGCTAATGGATGACGTAACCTAGGAGTAATTTGACATTACGTGCAAAATTGATACACAAAGCCAATCACAAAGAAACGTTATTTTACTTTTAAACGGAACTGTAAAAATTTATATATTCCATTATTAAATTAAGCTGATTTCACTGTTTTGGTTTAATTCACATTTAAAGAAATTGTGTCGAATGGAATATTTCCTATGTCGTATTACATCTGACAAGACGTAATCTTATAAAAACGTATTAACCTCGCGGTTGGCAGGACACTATTTCCCAAGTCCCGTTTGCCAGGCACGATATCGGGGTTTTGCCCTCGAATCCAGGATCGCAGTGTACATATGCCAGTGAACCGTAAGAGGTTCCTTGAGCAGACGTTATGTTTCCGTGGAGAATTAATGGTGGTAACCCACACGCTGAAACGTGTTTAAAAGTAAGTAGAGTTATCCAAAATTAACTCTGGTCTTTTTGCGTTAATATTTTTAGTTACCGTTACATGCATTAGAAAATAGAATATCCTTCTTAATAACGTTTATGTTTTCATTAAACCCTTGAAAAAAAGGTCAAGAACTAAGACGAGCATAAATAAAGGTGACGATTCATATGTGTAATTTATGCTAGTATAGTTCTCAAATATCAAGTCGTTGGTGCTGAGTTAAACACTTTTGTTCTTTGTTATTCAACTATGACTTGCTTTGATATTTGAATTATGTGTTTGTGGTCTTGGGCTTAAAACAAAGGTTGGTTCGTTTATAAGATTCATTTAATAGAACCAAATTAAGTACGCATTTGGGAATAATAAAAACTATAATAATTATTTTTAAGAGTAATTAAACTTTGAAGCATTTCATTATTTTCAACAATTCATAAGTATGAATAAATATGTTTTACAAAATGCGTATTGTAACTTGGAAAATTTCGACGTTAAGAGTTAATAATAGTAAATATAAGCAAGTAATTATCCGAAAAAACAACAACAACAACGTCAAACAACAAACAACAACAACTTACTTATAATGCTGCAGTATGCATTTGTCCATTGTCCATTTGACTGGCATTCAATAACAAGCGAACTCTTCGTGTAGCCTTCGTTACAATACACCAGCGCGTATGAGGCATTGTCATGCTGCAATCTCAGAGCCCCGTGTTCAATGGATGGCAGTACCCCACACACTGAAAAAATGCGTTTTCGTGGAAAACGTTTACGCAATAGACATTTTTTCAAAAGACAATTGTTAAATAGTTTCGAAGAATGGTAACAATAGAAAAGATACTAAGATACATGTCATTAAAGTTCTTTACTTCAATGAGAATAGTATGAGTAATAATAATCGCTCCTACCTAAAGCTTTATCAAATAACATTTTAGTCCGACTGATTATATAATGGTTCCACACTTATGCGAATAAACGTAGGTATTAAAGACGTAGTTTTTTTCAATTTATTGACTATATTATCTTTTATTACCTCCTTGATAACTTAAGAGTTTAATAAAATTGGAATGTGTCGTTCATTCAAACCTTTTATAAATTGATATGGATAAAGTGTTTGTTACAAGATGTTGCATTACCATAACGTTGAAATGTTAACAATAATAAGTGTTACTCATAACTAATGCTATTGAAATTGACAATATATACGATTACAAACATTGGTTATTGTTCCTACCTGAGACATTACACGACACACCCACATCTTCATGGTAGCCGCAGTCGTGGATACCCTAGCCGTCGTGTTTGCAGTTGACGATTGATGATTCAGATCCGTTACAACGAACTTCGTCAAGCAATATGTTACTGGTTCCTGTTTCATATTCTCCCTTTTGTAATAGCTTTCCACCATGCAGTCTGAAACAAAAGCGTGGTTATAAGAAATCCAATGAAAAACATTAGATATAATATTATGCGTATGTGCGTGTTGTTTCTCACAGTAAAACCCCCACAAAACCTGATTAGAAGGAATACATTTCATTCAATATAACATCATGCCTTTAACCAGAATATGTCAAGAAATCTCTCTATAGGTAAAAATAAAAATAGATGGTATAGAAAACATTGACGTAAAACATTTATTCCTACCCCAGCTCATTACAAACGACTGTGACAAAATGCATATCCGTGCCGTCATCACATACGGTTCCCCACACGCCATAATAGTAGACTTCCACTCTCCCGGAAAACTGGGACTGTCCACCTTTTAGTCGTACTTGTGCTGCAAAAATAAACAAGGTTTAGAAGTGAAAAGTGTCACCACATTGAACTTTGATGTTGATAAATCATCAGAAGTGATTTGCAAGCGGTTGTATTTAGGACACATCTATGGTGCACAGATTGATAATTTTTATGCCTTGAGGAATATCAAATGAAAATAAGAAAATAGGGCGAGCTCTAGCGAGTCCTAGTTTTGTTTCCGTGCCGAACTGACTATTCATTCTGCTTACCGGCACCACTTATTATAATTATTCTACTAATTTGCATTTTTAAAGCCCTTTAGTTAAATTAAGCTTACACTAAAAAAGTTAACGACATTTTCAGAACCTTAATCCGCTTGCATGCATTCGTGCTGGCCAAAATAAGTCCTCTTATTCTTCCCATCACCTCTTTTTTTTATCATTTTTATCTTTAAACAATACTACACTAAAAAACTGCCCCCCGCCCACATAATTCAGTCAGTTGAATAATTTTTTATAAATTCAGTAAAACAGATTTAGTGTACTGCCAGTATGCCTCGAATCGAACAGCTGAGAATTATCGAAGATTTTATTTATTTTATACACTTTACTCGGACACTGCAGTTCACTGTGTTTCTTTTTAGCAATAGTAGGCAACATCGGTTACAAATTTAATTTATATTGATGTATGCTTATAATATTTACATATTTGTTTAATATTGATAAACAATATAAAGACATAATGGGTTATTGGGTTGAAGTGTAAACTTTATCTTTGATTAAAGAAATAACTGCTGAAAGAATAGTCCGTTTGCATCACGAGTTATTAAATGGAAATTAAAACGCGCGTAATCGTCTATTTCAAAAAGACCATGTGTATACCATATGTAGATTAACAATGCATTGTAAACTCTACGATATACGCTACACGTCAGATGTCATTCTGTATATCTTTATTGTTAGACTCCGCGGTTAAGTGTGGAGGTGTTTTCAATTTTATTCAGTGTCAGTATATTAACTGCACGGGTAAATATACGATTAACTGTATAACCATAGCCACGTAAGGTTGACTGGAGAAACAAAACAGGTATACGGTCATCACTTATTAGGTAAATTTTGAACATAATTCATACGCGTTAAATGACACGATGCCATTTTCTAAATTTTAAACAAACACATGAACATGAACACATTAAGTAAAATAATATATATGCATACATAAATTGTACCATTTTTAAAATTAAGATAATTCATTGCGACCAAGTGACTGTAAGTGGTAAGCCAATACCAAAACGTCTACTCGTATTTGTTACATACGGAGATTAAATTTCGGGCTTTTGTCGCGACGAAGTGTAAAGTTATTTAAGATTCCTTCAATGAACGGGGAAGTTGGATATAGGGAAACTCTATTTCAAAAACAACGTGTTACAGTTGACCGTTTTTCTCAAAGAATGAACGTGAACTTAAAAGTAGCTATTGCGTTTTTCGCAACATGCTGTCACAAATTATGTTAAATAATTTATGTTCGTAACCAAAGCTATTTCAAAAAGTATATCATTACGAACCCTTGATTAATTAGTGAAACACAATAATGTACCGCTTTTATTGCACATGACACCGATGTCATCATCGTGCCCGCAGTCGTGCACGCCGAGACCACTGTGCGTGCAGTTAATGACTGAAGCTTCAAAACCCGTGCACACAACATTACTCAACTGAACTGGACCTGTTCCTTTTGAAAATTCTTCATCTTCTAAATATCTTCCGTCTTGCATTCTATGCGGAAATAAAATGGGTAATATATTCAAAACAACAAAAAAGCGTACAGCATAACAAATTTAATACTCGTGCATGCATATAAAACACAAAAACGCATTAACAAGTGTCAATGGTTCTCTTTATTTTTAAGTATGTTTATATATCAAAGTGATAAAATAGGCTCAAAAAATTAATAAATATGTAACGTTTTTATTGATTGATAGGTTTCGCAATAAGAACATTATAATTTTCACACCGTACCCCAGTTGGTTACATATGACATTGGCTATACGAACGTCCCGTTTGTCTTTTGCAACACATACGGTTCCCCACAAGCGGTTCTGGTAAACCTCTACCCGCCCACGATAAAAGGAACCATCGCCATGGAGCCTCACATTACCTACACGAATGGGTGGCATCAAATAAATGAACGCTTAAACAATTTTCTATCAATTCCCAACACATCCAATATGCTTTAGGGCACCGTAGTTGAAACCGTAAAAACAGTAAGTAACAAACGCGCATAGCCACCATTGACCTATGTTTGATGATGAACGAACTAGTAAAGGGATATTGAATATTTTAACGTGAATAATGAATATTTGAATATTTGATATAAAGAAAAAAACTACAAATATCTTAATGAAAAACACTACTGTGTACAATTATTTTGGAAACATAGTGGATGTTGTGTACGATGATCCAACTAATTTTAGAGTAATGAATTCATTTAAATCGAATTGCACGGAAAATATACTTGAGACAATATAATAATATAAATGAAAAAGTCGGAATTTTACTCGACTACTTGTTTCAATGTTTTTTCCTTTATATCTTATAAAATAACACACAAAGAGGTGTACTAGATTTACGCTTGGGCGAGCGAGAACTCCATTCCTACTTGGGTGCTTTTGTTTGGACCTTCAAAAACCCCAATAATCAGTATCTTAATAAATGTTTTGCCTTTTACACAAATTTAGCTATAATTAATAAGTATAATTTAACAGTAAATACTCGTACTAATCGGCTCGCAAGAAACATTCTGCCATCGTCCACTTGGCAGACACCTTATGACGCCATTGCTTGCAATCTGGAATGCACTGTAGCCAGGGTTACAGACGACAGTCGCGTTTGAGCTGTACACATTTTGTCCGCTTGCAACTATATGTCCATTGTCAATTGTCGGTGGCATTCCACACTCTGAAATTTTGCACGATGCTGTTATATATTTATGCAGAAATTCTGGAATGTATTTTGTTGATGCCAGTTTTATATCAGCGGGAAATGCATCATATATATGTTCATAATTTGAACATAATGCACACGTTAAAAATATCTAAGGAATTACAGATATGACTACCCTTGACCGCCAGTTGTAACTGGATTCCATTTAATTTGGGCTGTAGAGGAGAGAGTGTAGAGCACATATCGTAAATTAATCCCGAGATCCAATAATGTATGTCTAAAATAAAGCAAATACATGCCGCACACCTATCAGCAACCGTTTAAGCAACATCGCTTGAGATACGTGTACTCAACATGTATTTGAATATATTACACAATGAATACAGGGTGAAATGCAAATGACGTTAAGTCAATAAATCAGTTTAAATGAGCTCAAATGTCATATTATACAGAAACCAAACCCCTTTATCAGCGTTGCAAATGGTCCTTTGAAGAAAATCATATGACACATTTAAAAAAGACTTAATCTCACATATGCTATTGTAGATATTTTACGCACAAAATGATATAAGAATGTATAGACAAATTGTCATATCGCATGTATCCATGTCTCTGTTAGCTGGACTAAACGAGTCTACAGTAACGTTATGCATACTTTTCTTGTGATATGACCAATTTGACAACATTATCGAATATGTTAATCTCACTGTTTTACATTTTAAATAATTATACCATATTTATTTAGCAGTGATTGGTCAAGTATAATATTATTTCTATGGATCTACCCGCATCTCCACATAATACACCAACGTCCTCGGCGCGTCCGCAGTTGGTCACGCCCCATCCGTTATGCTTACAGTTCACAATGGACGACTCTGTACCAGTACAGGTGACATCATCTAGCCATATTGTCCCCGATCCATCAGCATAGTCACCCAGGTGCAGTATTGTCCCATTTGACATTCTTCAAATAAGTTTGTAAAAGCTTGTATAAATCGATAACTACATGATTTCAAGTCAGTAAATGTAACTAAAGGAAATAAGTAACTTTTGAACCATTCATCTAAAGATAATCTATTGTCACCATCTGTAGTCATTTACTTAACGCAAGTGTTCAATTCCAACTACAATACAGATATCAAAATACAGCGACGAAATTATCAAAACTTTGCTTACCAACCTGGAGCTTTCAATCAAATCTATGAGTATTTTAAATAAAGCAATATACATAAAGAACACTAATTAACGGTTTAATATAGGCCAGATATATCTGTCTACAATTAGTTTTCTTTACCGATTTGATGTAATTTTTAAATATAAGTAACTACCACAAACAGGCCATTCATGTAACTAATATGGTAACATAGCACATATTAGATTGTTTATCTTTATGTTTTGCTTATTGCTACTTCCAGGGTCGAAGGCATCATGCTTATAAAACGATTCTAAACGCTTGCACACTTGCAATCATTTATTTAAATTAATTGACAACGGAATCCAGTAATCTGACTTGAACATTACGTTACCAGAAGTTGAACTCTATCGGTTTCTCACAAAGTGGCATATGTTGTTATAAGATTTTCATATATTTGAAAGTAATCATTTACCAATAGGTGATACGTGTTTATATGTAACCTATGAGCGTAGAAAAAAATGGAACTGTTTAAAAGGACGGTCTTTTATTTGCGCACATCTGATTATCTTACATTAATGTCCTGGGTATCAGGGCATTGTTTATAAACATGTTTGTGAACTATCATTATGTTTGTTTATACAAACAGTCTCACCTACCCGAGCTCTTTGCAAAGGACGTTTGCGAAGTGGATGTCGGCGTTGTCATCACACACTGTCCCCCAAACACCGTCGTGGAGCACTTCAACACGCCCCCAGCTGTTGCCACCACCAGCAAGACGAACAGTAACTATAACATTGCACAGAAGTTCATTTGACATAAGATATAATATAAGTTGACATATGATAGAAGTTCAATGGACGGTTTTGACCATTAAAACTGCCAACTTAATGTTAGAAACATATAGCTTTATTGAAACGTATCGTCCAAACACGTTTTAATCTATTGACAATGATGATAAGAAAATTCTTCTGATGGTAGGCTGAAATAACAATATATTGTAGGACACACATAAAAACAATATTTGTATAAAAAAAAACGTTCGACGAAGGATTAACTTTCAGGTACTTTTTACAGTTATCATGTTTTTTCCTTCAACATGGACGTCATGAAAGGGATAACGTTGAATATTTTCCTTCAATATAAATTGCTTTCTTTATTCGGGTGGTGATTTATTAAGACACGTCAAATACCAGATGGAAAATGACATGGCATCAATTAAAACGCACCCGAGTTTTCCGCAAATACAAAACTAACTGTGAGGTCTAATTAAAAAAAAATCCCAGATTACTCAATTGCTAATTGATCGGCCAATGGCATAAATAAGCAAACATGTAAAGAACATTTTCCTCATTTCGATTTCAAGTTTTAAAACCCTTGTGGTACACGGACTTTTTATTGTGTTTGATTTTTTTGTTAAAGACATATACGGATTCAGTATAATAACATTAATCAGTATTCTCCATACAATTTTTAGAAATAAAAGTTATCAAGTGATGATATGGATAAAAGAACAGTACGCAACACATTCCAACCTAGTAAGGTTTAAGACTCTTTTAACTATTATGCATAGCAAAGTATAACACTAGTCGTATGCTTGAGTAAAAACGCAATGTTGTTAGAACTAATAACGATCATGTATGCTTAAAATATACCTTTTTCTTAGGGCACAGACGTGTCAAGGGTTCCTGTGTTAATAACTTTAATTTATGAGAATACATTGGAACATAAAAAAGACATAATAACCCAGCATCTATTTTTATTTTAAAATACGCACTTTATTTCAATATATTGTTAAGAAAACACACTATAAGTTTTAAACCCGGTAAATGGAGAAGTTTATCCGGTTTGACAAGAATACAAAGTTAGGCCTTGTGTATCTTGTCCTTTTTTAACCACACAAGATTAAGCTCGTTCTATGATGTTTACTGGTCTAACCGTATAAACATTTTCAATCCAAAATTAAAATGTTAAATATTTACACTATTGAGTTAAACGTTTTAAGCGTTTTTCGCCGAGAATAGTTAGTCACTCGATGCGATGAACATAATTGGTTCATAGTAAATAATGTATATATTTAAGTATGAAGACGGTGCTCTTTTGTATAAGTCTTCATAAATTGTCTGTCTGTAAAAAAGAGTAAATGTTAGGAAAAAGATGTATAAAGAAACGTTTCAAACTGGGGAACACGTCAAGTTGGTATTTTTAACATTTAAGCATTAAGTATTGACATAATTACAACAATAATTTGAAATTCAACACAAAGATGAAAAATGTTTACACCAAGAGATACGTTTTTGTATTGAAATTAGTATTGCAACGAAAGTAGGAAATACCTGGTGGTCCCGTGGTTGTACCAGCAAATCCTTGTATGCAACACAATACTAATTGTATAAGAATTGTCTCCATGGTTTTTCCTTACCCACGATCACGTCTTAAAAATAAAATGTTAGTTTTTGTATCCTGCAGTTGGTTTTATGTTCTACACGAAAATTTGAATAATCGTCACAAAACGTACACGTTTCTATAGGAATGAAACGTATGTGGCTATGAAGTAATAACGATTTTCACTTGACAGAACTGGGGGGAAGAAACACATTTAAAATATTTAAACTTTAAATATGTGTAAGCTCCATCCTCAACCTACGCACACCGATCCAGACAGTTAAAGTGTCTTTAAAATACACCTAACTTGTATAGAAGGATTAAGCCTTGACATAAGTAATACGATCTAATAAACATAACATTATTTTTCGTGTAAAGTAACCGTGATATTGTAAACAATCTGCTAAAGCATTTGAAACTTGATCATGTTTCGTTAACAAATAAAAAGACTACGGCAAGTCAAACACGTTTTGTGAATCGTTCATAATATATATTTTACGGTATCAATAACGGTATCGAATGTACTTTAACACGAGACCCTCATTATATGTTTTTATTTTATTAATGAACTTCATGTTCAAAACAATGTCATCATTAGTGACAACAACTGCACAAAAATGATTAAAGCCTCTAACATATGCTGCACCTTTATAGAGATCGGGACTATACATACGATCAACCTCATAGCTAGTGTTATTCCTTTTTTATATATCGTGAACTAAAAAATATTGTTCTTTCATTAATAGCCATTAAATTGGCAGCACTGATATTTTTCTCATAATTAATATTTCACTTGTATCATTAATTGCAATTAATACATCTGCATTATTATAATAACATTTTATTAATTATTTGTCATATCATTACCAGAACCAACAACACCATCATAACTATAACTAATAACACTTGAACCGTTATCAAAACAAGCATTAGCGATATCAGCCGAATTAGCAGCATCAACATCATTATCAGCAGCAGCAACAACATCAAATTTAGCAGTTAAAGCACTCGTTATACTGCACGAAGACAGTTCGTTTGCATTTCATAGTTTCCCTATAAATCTTTTTTGCAACGTATTATAGTGAATGCCTCTATCGTCAAAATTGTATCGTCCGTGTTTTAATAACGTTTATTGAAAATATGTGACAAGATGATGACGCGCTAAAAGATTTTTGAAACAACAGACTTATTTTGTCTTAAACGTTTGAACTACTGTGATTAACAAACACACTAGTTGATGCCACGTGTTTCTTTTATGCATACTTTTTCAAACTGCCAGTAAATTATTAAAATCTGTATAACATTATACACGCTGATAACTCTAGAGACAAAAGTTATATTTTTTAAATTTTCAATACACAAGATAATTTGAAATACAGCTTGTCAAGGATATTTGCCACTTATGCGTGAAATCACTTTGTTTATAACATATTAAGTTAGCGACTTTTTATGGAATACATTTCAATACCTAAACGTTGTCACTCTGACAATTTGACGTTATTGTGCGTATTGTATATGAACTGATGAGCTGTGCGAAACCGGTCGGCACCGTTTTATACAGTTTTTCTTATACCCATGCGACGTTTGTTTACTTTTTCAATATATTGATATCTTAGTCCGGATGCACTTTACATCTATATATATATATATATAGCAAAGACATACCATCCACAGTGAACAAACAAAATCCCTTACAATATAGGTTTTTAACCTACTAAAAGCACAATGTTAGCACAATATCTCCATCCTATTAGTTATTGTGCACAAACTTTTAATATATTTTTAGCACCAATGACCTTGACCTTCACCGAACTGGCCCCATATGCAACCCCAATATACGTCAGCTAGATACAGGAGATATTGCGTGAAAACGTTTATCTAAACTTACAGAGTACTAAAAGTAAAATAAAGACAATAATTCTGCTAATTCTGGTAACATAAAATGGAGGTGTTATTTTATGTTGTTTGCCTTGTGCGACAAGCATGCCATGGAATCTGTTTGCAAAGTGGTTGCTTAAAACATGTCAGAAAGTATTCAAACAAAATGATTATCAATGACATTGATATAGAGAATACAAGTCCAAAAAAATAGAATAATAATTAATTTGAAAATATGTGTGTTTAGCATTAAAACTACTCTAGCAGTTATAAAACATATTTTGTCATTAAGTCATAATAGCGTGTATATATTTCCTATAATTAACAATCGAATCAAATAATTAACCGTCAAAACCAACAAAGTTAAACCTCCGGAACCATTAGACATTTGTGTGGAAGACATTTTATACGCCATATTCCAGAAAAACATATTTTTTTATCGTCAACACAGTTGTGCATTGGCATTTTCATCATAGTTTGGTTGAAAAAAACTTCAAGTATGCACATGAGTGGCAGTGTACGAATGTTTTCTGCGAGCACTTTAAACAGAAAATTAAGCCAAGCGTTTTAACTGAAATCGAGTTTTCAAACACCAGTGTTGTTTGTATTTATTTTAATTACATTGATTAAAATTTTGGTAACCATCCAAATTGGATTGAACGGGCCTTTACACGTTTTGGTAAATTGACAAAATTGAAAAAAAATGTTTCAGATTCGCAAATTTTCGTTGTAGTTATGATGTTTGTGAGAAAACAATAATACTGAACATTTACAATGCTCTAAAATATCCATTATATGCATTTTTTGACGATTAAAAAACTTGAAAGTTATAGAGCGTTGCAACGCGAAACGATTGAATAATTTGGAGAGTTCTGTTGTTGTCGTTGTATTTTGTGATACCACGAAGTTTGCTTATATAAAGTATACAATACCACCCTCATTGCATGAGCACGGATGGCCGAGTGGTCTAAACGATAGACATTTACTCCATGGCTCCAGGGGTCAGTGGTTCGAGTCCAGTTGAGGGTTACTTTTTCTGTCTTTAATGTTATTCTTGTGTTTTTTACTGGAGTTTTTTTTAGATCTAATGTTTACATATATCATTATAAAGCATTGAATGGCAAACTTCAATACATGCAAAAATCTGTGAAAAGGCCCCTTTAACGGTTTTATGTTTTCATAAGGCTCAGTGCTCACACTACTGCCATTTAAGACATGTAAGAAAGTGCTTCATCCGATAGTATTAATATTTGGTAACAGTGCAACATCTTTATCTTCTCTTTTGTTTAATGCACCCCTCCTTTGTTTAATGCTCCGCTATTTATTGAATTGCCCTTCTCTTTGTTTAAGTTACGCAACCCTCTCCCTCGACGTAGTAAGTCGTTCCCACCATAAGCTAACTCGTTCCCACGAGTATGTAAGCCGTTCCCTCGGTTCAGTATGACGTGGGATCAAGATAGAAAAAAAGGAGTGAATGTCACCTCTATGCAATTGTATGTCTATATTCCAAATGCACGTTCATATTTTTTGTTAAAAATGGTAACACTAATACCACCTATGATTATTATGTAAAATAGTCTTCCGTTCTTAGAAGCTGTAAAAAGAAGCAACTGAAGCGGGAAAGATCATAATATACAATTACATTAAACGAAACTAAACACATTTATAAAAGTGGTTTATGTTCTCAGATAACACACCATAGTAGTAGTAGTAGAAGTAGGAGGAGGAGGAGGAGGAGTTGTCGTTGTTGTAGTAGTAGTAGTAGTTGGAGTTGTTGTTTTGTTTTTCCTTGTTAGCTCGCTGCTGTCTTTCGCTATCTTACTTTTAATCGGTTGAATGTAAATGTGCCTGCCAACCTTAGTTGACTTCCTGCTTCAACGACCCTATATAATTTTTCCGTTGACACACTTACTGGATAAATTTAATGTGTTTTAAAGTCACTACATCCTTTTATAGTGTTTCGGACTACCGAATAATGCTCGGCTGTTAAAAGTTTCACGAGAAAAACGTGTACATATTATTAATGATAAGAATGCAATCTGAGTTTCACTTCCTTATATGGTTTGTGTCGTGATTCTGCTAGCTGGAGTGAAAGTTTAAGCTTTTATGAAATAAATAAATATATATATATATATATATATATATATATATATATATATATATATATATATATATATATATATATATATATATATATATATATATATATATATTAATTTACGTGTTATTATAATACTCGCACACTACAGAATCACATTATTATTTTTATGTAATCTTAGTACACTTGATATTGGAAAGTACTTGCACCATTTCAATGATACTTTATGTTTGAATACTAAAAAAATGCGATCAACCCGATATTTGACTTTAAAACACATTCAGTCTTAACACTTGACAAGTCGACATTCGGCTCTATAACATGTTTCGTTTTTTCACTCGTTTGACTTTTTTCTTTAAACAAATGTATTTCTGAAAGACATGTGACTCCAGAGGTAAGATTGAGATTTCCTATATTAAAAAGAGCAGTTCTGTTGCTAAACGCTCTGTCAAACTGTGTAGAATAAGCCGTTGCGAATGCGAGGCGCATACAATATGACTCAAATTGTTTTGTATCGCAACTCGTTCACTCTAATCACTTCAAAAACTAGCGAAAAGAAGCGTAAGATTTGCGATTTAAATCGATTGTGTACCGAACGACTAGCGCACTTGCCGCTTCACTGCATCAAACACAAGCATCCTCTGGATATCTCTATTGCAAATCAAACCTTCGCATAGTTCATATCCAAAACTATGCTCTCGTCACTATGGACAATCACGCTATCAGGACCCTGTTAATTGCTTTGTGATGAATCGATGCAATATTCAGGCCTTGAATATCAAACAAATGGAGAGAAGGCTAATATTTTTTTTTATAGCTTTTATTCATCTCCATACATTACAAATGATATTGTTAGTATACATGTTAATTTGTTAGTATATAATACAGTTCTTTTAAATAGAGTTCTTTTTAACAATTCAACTTGGTTGCTATAATAGAGGTAAATAAAATCTATGCATTGCATTATATAGATACAAACATACAGTTCCCACACACACACAGATACATACGCAAATGCCATGTTATGATACAAAAAAGAAAGAAATATGTGTGGACTTCAGTCAATTATAGACTTTTATCAAACGTTTGGACTTCAGACAACTATAAACATTAATCAAACGATTATGGTATTTAATATTTTAAGAAAACAACAATAAGATTATTTTATTGATCTATTAAAAGTTTTACAATTAACCAGTTTAGTATTTCCTTTTCTTGATTTTTTGTTTTCGATTGAATTACCCATGCTACGCAAAGATATTTATATTGCCCCGTTATTGAAGGTAATAGACCATTTATCTTGCATACAAAAATATACTTTTTAATTTGTAAGATTAGAATATTAATATCAGTCATGTTTATACTTGTACACACAAATAACATTGTTTGACAAGAAATTTCATTACATTTTTGCACGTTATGTGATCTTAAAAATTCTACAACATAGTTAACAATTCTCTTTGTAAAAAAACAGTCCTTTAATAAATGTAATAATATAGGGTTTCTTCATTTTCATTACAGAAGGAACATAAATTGTCATGGGCAATGTTCATTTTAAATAACAAAGATTTGGTGCCTAAGATATTGTGAACAATTCTTGTCTGGAACCACTGGGTGTATGTGTCTCTAGATATATTAAAAACAAGCGCATGCACTTTTGTCCATCCAACGTTATTAAAAAGTATATTCCATTTTGAATGGCAAGTGGGTAAATCTGTATTATAGCTTAAACATTTATAAACAAGTTTGTTTTGATTATACCCAAATAGTATGCTATTCAAGTAGCATGATATAAATGCACATTGTATATTAGACTTTTTCATAAATGGAATTCCTGATGATCTGATAAATGCCTTCACAGTTCTGATTAAACCTTCATAAAATAGGAAGTTAATTTTAACACAAATGAGATTTTCTTATTCAGATTGTTTTAAAAATTCTCCAGAAGTGCACAATATATCTCTTAAATATCTTATGCCCCTATCATACATATTTTTATTATATATAATATTCATACTTATCTTAAAATTGTGGTTACAAAATAAAGGCATATCAAGGATATCTTCACACTTACTGACTTTTTGTTTATTAATATACTCAATGTAACATGTAAGGACATCTATCCAAAAACAATTTTTTAAACTCATCAAAATATTTTCTATGTAAAATTTTTCCTAAATTAAACATTTTCTTCTCATCAAACATAGAATATACAAGTTGAAAACATTTTCCATACTTGAAACAATTTTCCTTAACCTAGTCATTTTGAAAAGCATATATATCAGTCAGGGCAATTCCTCCATCATCATATGATTTAATAGCAATAGTTTGTTTAATTTTTGCTGGTCCATCCCATACAAAATTCGAAAACATGCTATTTATTTGTTTTAAAACTTTTTCTCTTCGAATAGGAAGAGCTATAAACAGGTGTGTTAAAGGGGGAAGTAATATTGATTGAATAACAGTTATTTTTCCTATGGGTGTTAAAGTTCTTCTTTTCCAAAAATGTATGATATTGTACAGCTTTTCAAGTTTACTTGAAAAGTTAATTTCTATCATTTTCTTTAAATCAACGTCAAATAATATTCCTAAAACTTTAAAGTTTGTTGTGGCCCAGACTAGTTTTATTTAGTTTTTATTGATTGTGTGCTAAACGTTTTGGAGCCAATCCATATAAGATTTGTTTTGTCATAATTGATTTTCAATCCAGAACATAAGGCAAAGTTATTTAAAAGATCTAGGGTAGCATTGAGGGAAATATCGGTGCCATCCAGTAAGAGGGATGTATCGTCAGCAAACTAAAAAAAAATATATTCAATATTTTATATCACTATACCTTTAATTTCTAATTTAAATTGCCAAAATTTCAGCACAAAGAATAAAAATATAGGAATTTATTGGGTCTCCTTGTCGGCAGCCTCTTTCAATTGTAATTAACTCTGATAAAAACCCATTGATTTGAATCGCCGTCAAGGTGTTGTGTAGGAAGAGTGAAATCCATTTTTTCAATGTTGTACCAAAATTAATTAATCTAATGTTTTTTCTATAAAATCAAACTCGAGGGTATCGAAAGCCTTTTCAAAGTCGATGGTCATCAAGAGTCCAGGGATATTGTTATCTTCTGTATATTGCATAATGTCATATAAAAGTCTGGTATTCTCACCAATATATCTGCCTTTAATAAATCCTGTCTGATCTTTAGAAATAAGAGTATCGAGGATAGTTTTTAATCTGTTAGCAATAGTCCCAGATGCAAGCTTGTTAATTACATTCAAAAGTGTTAATGGCCTTAGGTTTTTCAGAAAACGTCTTGGTATATTATCTTTAGGTATACATGTGATTATACCTTGTTTTTAGTAACTTACATGGTTCCAGAGGTAAAAACATAGTTGAGGCTTCTCAATATAAAGTGGCCTAAATCTTTCCAAAAAACTTTAAAAAAATTATGCTGTAAGGCCATCCGACCCAGGGCTTTTGTCATGCTTCAGAGAAGGCTAATAATAAGGCAGCGTGCTGGAGAGCGAGAGAGAAGACCATTGTTGTGTGCGATCCAAGTATGTAAGAGCTCTGGAGTAAAGAGCTACCTTGGTATGTACGAACCATGTATGCTGGGGCTCAATAGAGAAGACCCCAACTCTTTTTACAACTACCTTGCACAATCCCATATACTTTTGTATGAGCTACTAATGAAACAGACGCCAAGGCTGCCGACACATAACAGTCGCTACAAAGAAGCCGTTCAAAAGGCTTTAAGTTGATTCTTATCCTTCGCCACATTGCCTCAGTGGGGAAGTGTGCTCATGTGAAGTTTACTTGGGGAGTTCCCTTACAATACCATCCCCTTCTCTGCAAACTACTTGTTAATAAAGCACTGACCAGTTTGTAAACTTTCGTTTGCGTGTGTTGGAGTTGGTGTGTAAATTAAATATACTATGTTAAATATATTATACTTAGTATATCATGTATGTAATTAACATCAGAAAATGACATACTTTTTGCAATGTTTTGTCGGTTTTTGTATGTACCATTTTTAAATAGTATTAAATAATAAAGGACCATCAGAAACATAAATAGTAATAATAATAAATTGTGTTATTTATTCAACTTTATTTAAGTCGAATATAAAATATACATACTGTGTTTATGATAAAGAACATGTTACTTAAACACGAAAAACATATATCTTTATTTTATATTTGAAAATGAAGAATCACATATCAAAACCTTTATCGATAAGATTCATATAACTGTTAATGCATGTTATCTTACCGACAATGCTGCGTGTTGAGTGGACTGCGCATTACTAGTAAATAAACATCAAATCGTCGATTGCGAAAAAAATGTACATCAAGTATTACCTTAACATTCGTCAAAGTTAGTGTTTTCATGAACTATCTTAAAGTTCAGTGCCAGTCTTTCAGTGTCCAAATGTCCCGAACACGATTTTCTTCTGGTATATGGACTTACGCGTGCTTGTAGCTTACATCTTGCACTTTATTTTAGTAACTGGTCGTATAATTTGTAAAGAGCAAGTGTCCGTTCAAAGTAAAGTACTTGTACTAGCTTTTAATGCACGATGAAAACGATCAGTGGAAAACGATCCCAAACAATAGTATTTCCGGACAATTCAATAATAGGTAAAATACAAAAGCAGCTATCACACTGATATGAACGTGTTCAGTATGTAACGTACAGTGCCCATTTTCGAACGTGCTAACATCCCGAATATGAGTTTCCCTTTAAAATAGCGTACTATGTACTTTTGAGATCACAAGCATTTGTCACTTCAATATAAACGCATGTCGTCTACATGCATTTAAGACACTTTTTCATTAATCAAATTTACCGTTCTGGTAATAACTGTGTGCCCTTGTTTCAGTCCTAAACAAGACTTTTCTCGGACTTTTGACTAATAACTTCTGGTAGACTACACCAATACCTACTAGGCTAATAAATTCAAGTGCCGTTTTAACACGTCACACATTCGTGCCCATTCATGCTATTTAACGTTTGCATTACATTTAAAACAAAAATCGCCGGAACCGTTTTCAATCCATATGGACTTCTTATAGAATACGCTAGTGGGTTTCACACAGTCTTTGTTACGTGCCATTATCAATTATCAAATTTAGCGTTTATATTAATTTATAACATACAGTGTTCGAGTTTGAGCTTCTAATTTCAAAAAAAGCATCTTGCCGTCTAAATTTGTCAATTTCGTGTGATAATTCATTCAGCCATTGTATAAACAGAGCGTGTTTATTAACGTTAAACTTACAGTCCCATATGTTCAGTGTCAAATATGGATGGATCCAGATAAAGATGGATTAATAGTCGTGATGATGATTGAGTTGATAGTCGTGATGATGATTGAGTTGATAGTCGTGATGATGATTGAGTTGATAGTCGTTATGATGATTGAGTTGATAGTCGTAATGATGATTGAGTGGATAGTCGTGATGATGATGGAGTGGATATTCGTGTTGATAATTGAGTTGATAGTCGTGATGATACTTGATTTGATAGTCGTGATGATACTTGAGATGATAGTCGTGATGATGATTGAGTTAATAGTCGTGATGATGATTGAGTTGATAGTCGTGAGGAAGATGGAGTCGATATTCGTGATGATAATTGAGTTGATAGTCGTGATGATACTTGAGTTGATAGTCGTGATGATGATGGTGTGGATAGTCGTGATTATGATTGAGTTGATAGTCGTGATGATGATTGAGTAGATAGTCATGATGATGATTGAGTTGATAGCCGTGATGATGACTGAGGTAATAGTCGTGATGATGATGCAGTGGATAGTCGTGATGATGATTGAGTTGATAGTCGTGATGATGATGTAGTGGATAGTCGTGATGATGATTGAGTTGATAGTCGTGATGATGATGGAGTGGATATTCGTGATGATAATTGAGTTGATAGTCGTAATGATGCTTGATGTGATTGTCGTGATGGTACTTGAGATGATAGTCGTGATGATGATTGAGTTGATAGTCGTGCTGACGATTGAGTTTATAGTCGTGATGAAGATGGAGTGGATATTCGTGTTGATAATTGAGTTGATAGTCGTGATGATACTTGAGTTGAAAGTCGTGATGATGATGCAGTGGATAGTCGTGATGATGATTGAGTTGATAGTCGTGATGATGATTGAGTAGATAGCCGTGATGATGATTGAGTAGATAGCCGTGATGATGATTGAGTTGATAGCCGTGAAGATAATTGAGTTGATAGTCGTGATGATGATTGAGTTGATAGTCATGATAATGATTGAGTTTAAAGTCGTGATGATGATGTAGTGGATAGTCGTGATGATAATTGAGTTGATAGTCGTGATGATGGTTGAGTTTATAGTCGTGATGATGGTTGAGTTGCTAGTCGTGATGATGATTGAGTTGATAGTCGTGATGATAATTGAATTGATAGTCGTTATGATGCTTGAGTTGATAGTCGTGATGATGATGTAGCGGATAGTCGTGAAGATAATTGAGTTGATAGTCGTGATGATGATTGAGTTTATAGTCGTGATGATAATTGAGTTGATAGTCATGATAATAATTGAGTTGATAGTCGTGATGATAATTGTGTTGATACTCGTGATGATGATTGAGTTGATAGTCGTGATGATAATGTAGTGGATAGTCGAAATGATTGAGTTGATAGTCGTGATGATGATGTAGTGGATAGTCGTGAAGATATTTGAGTTGATTTTCGTGATGATGATTGAGTTGATAGTCGTGAAGATAATGGAGTTAGAAGTCGTTAAGATCATTGAGTTGATATTTGTGATGATGATTGCGTTGATCTTCGTGATGATAACGGAGTTTATTGTCGTGATGATTTTTTAGTTGATAGTCGTGAAGATAATTGAGTTGATAGTCGTGATGATAATTGAGTTTAGAGTCGTGATGATGATTGAGTTGAGAGTCGTGATGATAATGTAGTTGATAGTCGTGATGATGATTCAGTTGATAGTCGTGATGATGATGTAGTGGATAGTCGAGATAATTGAGTTGATAGTCGTGATGATGATGTAGTAGATAGTCGTGAACATAATTGAGTTGATTGTCGTGATGATAATTGAGTTGATAGTCGTGAAGACAATTAAGTTGATAGTCGTGATGAATATTGAGTTGATAGTCGTGATGATGATGTAGTGGATCGTCGTGATGATAATTGAGTTGATAGTCGTGATGATAATTGAATTGATAGTCGTGATGATGATGTTGTGGATCGTCGTGAGGATAATTGAGTTGATAGTCTTGATGATAGTTGAATTGATAGTCGTGATGATAATTGGTTTGATTGTCGTGATTATGATTGAGAAGATAGTCATAATGAGCGATAGGAAGACCATGTTGATTATGTAGTTGATATCCGTGATTATGATGGAGTTGATAGTCATTATGATGGATGTTTAATCGATGTTGATCAAGTAGTTGATCATCATGATGACGATGAAGTTGTTAATTGTGATGATGGATATAACATTTGTTGTGAAAATAAGTTGATGATGGATATTACATTAATTTTGATTATGGAATTGATAGTCATGGTGGTGATGAAGTTAAACTCCATTGTGATGGATGTAGCATTCATGATGATAATGTATTTGATAGGCGATATAATGGATGTGACATTCGTGGTGATTATTTAGTTGATAGTCGTGATGATGGATGTGACATTTATGATGACTATGTAGTTGATAGTCGAGATGATGGATGTGACATTCATGGTGATAATGCCTTTTATGTAACGAAACAGATTTGGAAGATGAATTCCACTGTGTATGTCATAATGCTGATTGATGTGACATCAATGGTGATTATATAGTCGATAGTCGTGATGATGGATCTGACATTCATGGTGATTATAACCAATACTCGTGATGATAATGAAGTTGATAGTCGGGATGATGTTTGAATGCATAGTCGTGGTGATGGACAAGGTGCGTTTCGATAGTCGTGGTGAAGTATGCGGTATACATGGTGGTGATGGAGGTGATAGTCATGGCGACGAAGGAGGTGAAAGTAGTTGTGATGGTGGAGTTTGGTGGCTGTGAACATAATCACAGTTGTTTTCGCGGTGATTATTGATGTATTATTTGCGATGACAATGGTGGTGATAGTCATGTTGAGAATGCAACTCTATCGCAAAACAAAGACATCTGTATGGAAGACAAATATTATGAAAGATATCGGTCACCATGACAGACACATGCTCCTGTTAAATTCATCGCTTAACTGTCTATATAACGCATTATTTTGCATGAAACAGCATGAATGCGGGTATTTAGTAACTTGTTTCACATTAAATTCACGGAAAATTGTATTTTTGTTTATTCAAAGGATGATTTATATATTATATAACATAACATAAGTTTCGATCTCGGTTCCGTACACCAAAGCGTTGAAAAGGCACCTGCTTTTGATAATTAATCTGATATGTACCTTTATATATTATGGACAGTTTAACTACAAATAATTTAATTTTTCATATGTGCTCAAATGCTTAATAGTTCATTCACCACTCGATCTCGTGTCATTATAATGCTTTGAACAATATTGCTCAACCTATCTATGCATATTAAGTATCAATAATTTCAGCATTAAGTCTACACGAAACATCCCTGAAGAAGTAACACCGAAATCAGCAACACCACCAATTTACACACCAAAGCAAACATTAGAATAACCATTATACCTTCACTAGTTAATCATAACGCACATATACAAATCACACCGGAAAAACGAGCATCGACAAGAATAACACACACAATGACAAGAAGCATCTCTTGAATTATTGACAACGACATCGCTATCAGCACCGTCGACACCAACAACACAACTGAAATCAACAGCTTTATTTCAACATATAAAGAACACCATCACCGGCATCAGATACACTGCCATTCACTTCAAATCATTAAATCATTAGTATCAGCACCACCGACATCAGCAGCACTAACATATGCTTTATCATCATCACCACCGACATTGGCAGCACTAACACCTGCGTTATCATCATCACCACCGACATCAGCATCATTACCATTGACATCTGCATCACCACAATCGGCATAATCATATCCCCACTGAAACACCATCACTGACATAATCAGCATTTTCATCATCATCACCACCTACATCAACATCGCAACGACTGTCATATGCATGTGTTCTACAGATATCAGAGTCTCCATATCCGATATTTGCATCGCCACCACTCAAATCACAACCCATCATACTCGACATCAGCATCACTACCACCAACATTTACAGCAGCAAGACACAAATAAGCACTTCCGCTCTAATCAGCATCACCACCATCGCAATGACCATCACCTCTTTCCTGTGCGAGCATTACTTAAGTAACGAATACAAACATATCGCGCAAGAATTGTATCCAGTTTAAAACTCAAGTTATTTTAATTTTTATTCCAAAAAAGGTTTCAGAAACTTATGTAATTTAAGTCAGGTATAAACTTTTGTAGACGACGTTCAACGAACAGCCTGTGCTGATTGAAACAAAGTAAGGCAGTTCGCGTATAGGTGATTCAAAATACAACAAATGCTTTCTAAATATAAACCTGTTTGTATGCAAAGCACGAAAAACAGGTACAATTATACATATCTGACGTAAGAATGATTATACGATTATAAGGAACGACATACATCTACATAAAATAGAGAGTAATTCTTAAAATAATGTAAGTTTACATCGTTTTTTATTCATATCGCAACAATGTTGTGTTTGGGGAAAATCTATTCAACTGAAATGTGAATACCTTTGATATTTAACACTAAACAACCGCAGTTTCTCACGAAGAAACTCGATTCCCTACATATTTATGTAAAGTTAAAGCATATACTATGTCTTATGATATTGAATAGGTGATTAAAAATATACTTCAGACGAAAAAAAGACCACCTGTTGCTAAATAACATGTGAATACAAGTTACTTGGGGTATGAGTTTCCTTATTTTTTGTTGGCATGAAGTTTAAATTACATCCGAATTCTGCGTATTGAAAACGTACATCCTTTTTCATAACCCAGTGACGATTGAGAATGAAGGATAAAATGAATGCAAGTCACTCAAATTACTGCTTCATCTAGTATAGAAAGAAAAACCGGGACAAATAAAGCGGGAAAACTAATGCTAAAATAGTGCCCGAGTTGTTTTAATATATAGGGGGATTGTTGTTGGTGGTGTTTGTGTTGTTTTTAATGTATTGTACATATTTTATTTAACTGGGGGCAAATGTATACATTATGTTAAAATCTGCTTTGTGATATTTACGCTATATGCAATTATGTTTCTCTTATCATACGATTGGTGTAACCTAGCCATCATGAAAAGTAATTCATATCATTTGATGATCGAGGCCGATTTAATATGTTTATCAAGTTTTGTTTTCATGATTGATGCGGTTATTAAAAAATCCAAGAATATGATTAAGAACAAAACAGCGAGAAGTCTTGCCGTTTTTAAACGATAGCCTATTGGTAAAGGCGCAAAACATTTAAAGACTTTTTTAGTACTAATTAAGACTCAAAATTGAATAACGTTATTAATGTATCCCACACAAAAAGTTCATTTAAAAAAAAATTCGATAATGGCCTTGACGCTTATATAGTATTTCGATTATTAAGATACCCTTTCCCCGATGTGGATGTAGCAAGTGATGACTCAGCGTGAACGAATTGTATAATATTACATTAGAGTACTTTAGCGGGTATGTTAATGTAAATATATATATATATGAGTACGAACCATTTCTTCAGTAATTATCGATTAACCACACATATGCTTTATTATAAATATCACACAATACTGTGTTATATTTCGAAACACGTTTTTTACATATTCTCACGTGCATGTACAGTTAAATTAAATGCCTAATCAGTATTGTCCAATTTTGTGTTTCTTTCGAAAGGTTGTGCGACTAATTTCTTAAAGCATATAACTATTTTCCAAATATCTAAGATCTTTACAGTTTTGTAACTACTCATTGTTCTTAATAACAAATGATAATGCATGAGAAATGAAATGTCCTTAATAAAATCCGCTGTCTTCAGTGTATAATTATACATCTCCAATGACAATGAACGTGTGATCATTTTTTATTTGTATTACTTACATTTCAGAATCTAACATTGGCAATTTTATGTATTGATAGTTAATGACAATCATTATAATCATTAATGGAAAAGAAGCTGCAAACAAAAACTGCGTAACCGAGTCAACAGCGATCACATTTGTCCATGCGTTTAACCTGCACAAACAATCAGCTTGAGAATGCCCACGTGGCTATGTGTTAATAACTATGATCTAGAAGAATCCAGTCATCTCTGCACTATATTCACAAAATTTCAAACTTAAAGTAGTCATACGACAAAATAGTACAAATGTTTGAATAAATCATAAACAGTTATTAAGTACTAGGTAATATATACACATGCTAGTCTTGTGTTCACAGTTATATAAAGTTGATGGCAACAATTAGCAATAATAAATTTTGGAATGGTGAACAATAACGTTGTTATGTTATTTTATTTTATGTGTTATTAGCCCATGATCTACCATTATTAAGAATTTATAAATGTAATTTATTACACATACCCACAAACACAATTTAGCGGCGAAATTTCGCTCAAATAAATTAATAAACAAGCATATTATATCGCTAGTCATTTTTTAAAAAGTCACTTAACTTATTGGCTAAAATATACATTATTTTTGTGACTAGACATATAGTGCAACATTGAAAATTCTCACTATAAAATAACAAGCATGATTTTCAAACTTTCTGTCTCAAATCCATTTACTAAAAATCTCAACTTTCGATTAGCCCTGGTACTGGACTAGTAGTCACGTGAGTCACTACGGAACAAGGATGGGTATCTCGGGGACAACCAGTTTTCTCTCACACAGCGTCATTGAAGGACAACATGCCATTACGTTTGACACTGATGACACAGGTTCACGTTTCAATCTTAAACATTATAGGATCCTGCTCTGAGACTTGCTTTTTAACGGCAATGAGGAAGTAAAACACCAGTCGATATAAATATATTCGTTTGTCGACAGCCCACTCACAAAACCCTGTCGAGTAGGCACCCTTTGCTTTAAAATATTTTACTTGAATCCAAACAGCTTAAAAACCTTAAAGAGAAATGCGGATTTGATATAATGGGGTTGGAACACATTTTTATTTTAATATAAATAAGTGTCTAACATTGTCCACTTACGAGAAAAAATGTTTTGATAAATACTAAAACTCTAGCTTACAAATGCGTCTTGCGAGGTCTTAAATCAACAGATACTAATAAATGAATAGCATCGGTTTGGAAAGGAAAAACAAAGTGTCATAAAGATACGAACTCTAACATAAGCGTGGGAAGACAGTATAT
The DNA here is from genome assembly GCF_020536995.1 of Dreissena polymorpha. Classification (NCBI taxonomy): domain Eukaryota; kingdom Metazoa; phylum Mollusca; class Bivalvia; order Myida; family Dreissenidae; genus Dreissena; species Dreissena polymorpha. Next base: position 20,647,587 of record NC_068366.1, read on the forward strand.
TTTCAGTGTAAACCTTCAGCCAATCAATGGTGCAATTATTATACATCATACACATAAGTGGGATAAGCTTTCAATTGATATTCATTAAACATTAAATCCATTGATTAAAAAAACTTTATTTTATTTGGACAATGAGTTAAACTGCCTTATCAAATATTTCCTTGACCTTGCGATGCTTAGTTCGGACTTGTATTTAAGATTTTTTCCACATCTTGCCTAAGCAGTCCTGTTGATACCATTGCTGAAAATATATGTGCAGCTTTATTATTAGAAATGTTTGTTCTAGCAAGAGCAGCAGCTACTTAAGTAGCCACAATTTTAGCAGTGCCTTTGCTGTCTGTGTCTTGAGAGCTTTTGGAATGGATGGGCAAGCTTCTGGTTCAGCATTTGAAGGCTGTGACTAATTCTCATCGCTAGACGTAGCAGTTACAAGTAGCATCGGTACTTATGTTGTCGCTCCTGTTGAATTTAGTTTTAGTGAATGCTTTTCAGCTGCTAAGTTCATGTTCGTTGCTCTATCTTTCTTAAGAGAAAGTGATTTGTCTACACCGCCCATTCTACCTCAGCGACATTTTTCACGCTGAGCATGTAAACAATCGGTCCGCTGCAATCTTTACGGTTGGCATTGCATCATGATGAGCAATACTAAAAGGATAATTTAGTATTTAACATAATTTCTGCTGAAGATTTGTTGCAGAAGTCCGTTTGATATTTTTCTTGAGACATTGCCATTCATAATGCAGTTTACAGACGAATGCAACCACCTAATGTTTGGCTTTTGTTGGAATTCTGGCCATCCCCCATATTCGACACAAATGTGAAACAGATTTGTAAATACTTTCCTGCAAACTCTTTTTCTCATCTCATTGATGATGATGTCATTATAGAGGAGAAGCAGTAAATGGTAGTGACATTCCAAGAAGTTGAAGGCTTACATAAGCCTCTCAAACGAATTCAGCCATTTCAACATCCGACTGCTAAGAAACCTCTTAACTTTGTTGCTAAGAGCACTAACTGTTGTTTTTTCACGAATCTTGGCATATTGAAGGATTTCTTGCAGGTCGAGCCTAGTGAATTGGAATCTCTTCCAGAGTTTCAAGAAAGCAAACGTCGTGTGCAATCTTTCAAAGTCGTCAATGACCTGGTTAAACGTGGGGTTGTGTTAATTAAAGAGTTTAATTTGAGTCAGACACTCAATTAAGAATAGGAACAATATCTACTTCAATTCGTCGAGGACCGTGGACATTTTTTTTTCTGCACCAACTAAGTCCTCACTTCAGCAGTTGATGCAAAATAACAGTTAATGGCCCAAATAATATAAACGATATGAACCAGATGACTATTGAATATTAATAAAGATCATTTGTACTTTGATATTATCTATAAACACAATTTCAGATAATAATTTATCTAAAAATGCCATAGTTGTGTTCAGCAGGTTTTTTACTCGGGATTACAGGTTGTGACACAAATATTAAACACTTTGAAAGTGTTGAGCAGTCCTTAATATTGTTATATTCAGCCCCCGATTGTTGTTCAGCTTTGCTCTTACTAGCATCATATAATGGAGGATTTGAGAACACTATTCTAATATTTTCATTTTATGCAGCACCCTAGTAAGCAGCATCATGCCATGAGTATTATTACAATTTATAAAGGGAAAACTTTTAAACATATTCTTATATAATAAGCAAAGCCCATTGGTTTCATATTTGGCACATGGCAACATCTAGAGGTATTAGAGAAGTAAGTTAAAGTTAGGCCATGGGGTAAAAATTTACCTTTTAAACCATTCTGCGTCAATAGGCCCTGCGCTTTGATAGAGAGTATTTAACATCAGAAAGTGCCTTTTTAAAAACATTCCAACTATTCTCAACGGATCAAATCTGGCTTGGCCCCAGGTCTTACAATTTTTATAATTGCTGATCCTGATCGACAATGTACACTTATAATTTTTTATTTGGTTGGAAGTAACCATTGCTTTGTTGAGCGACCTCTACTAAAAATGGCGTGTCGTAATTAGCCTACGTATTGACATTGTTCACCATTTGTTTGCGAGTTCCTTTGGAATAAATTGTCAATCAATCCTGACAATAATTTCTTCAATTGAAGGATCGTAGTTAAAATCAGGTAAGATATTTTAATAAACATGACAATCATTAATTTTGGTAAACAATGGTCCTATTTAGAGAACATTGAAAATGAAACTGTTAACCCGGAAGTAAAATACTTCGCTACGAAAACTTTGTTGTTGGTTACAAAATGTAATGGCGCACTTATTTAAATTGTAAATATCGTCGTTGTCGTTTTCAAACCTCTTAGCTACAAAATGCCAACTTTTCAGGAGAGAGAAAAAACCGACAATTCGTCCTGATAGGAAACCTCGTAGTTGCAAATAATTTTTTTTATAAAAACGTTTTTGTCAAATTTGTCCAAACGAAACGACGTACCTCTAGGTGAAATGGCGTCGCTACGACTTTTCGCTGGGAAAAAAGCCAACAATCATTCTACAACATTTGGTCACGTGGCTTTTTCAAGGGCTCTGATTGGCGTAGCGTAGAGCTACGAGATATAGCACAAAACACGCGCCAGACTTAAAATATTCGGAAAAGACAAAAAAAATATTTTGAAAATTTTGGAGCTACGAGGTTTGAGAACGACAGCGACGATATATCACAAGAAAGTTCAGCATGCACGATCTCAAATGAAATCTCACAGGGCCAGGATGATATTTTTTATTAAAGATTTGAATTTGGTTGACAACTTGACATTAATGATTTCAAAACAGACCATCAAGCATTATACATGGTAATATTACGAGCCATGTATTAGAACTATTAAAATGAAAATGTGCCCTCTTCAGATTCTGATGAAGACATTAACTATGAGTCAAACTGTTCAGAAACAGAATTTTCAGGATTCAGCGCTAAATGAGACAGATGGAGTGTTTGTCCCTATTGAGAATTCCTTGTTTGATTTAAACAATTAAAGGAACAAGAAAAGCAAAACAAATTCCAAATTCTAACATGTGGCTGTTATTCATATCATAACAAACCGTGCAGCCATGTCATTGACTTTCAACAAGCAATCTCTTTTAGACAATACTGCCATGAACTCACTCGTGATGAATTTGATTTAGTTATAAAAGCCCACTTGATAACGCTCAGACTTTACGAAACTCCTAAAGACACTTAATTATTATGATTATTATTAATGATGATTATTATTATTGCATTATTTTGTTATATTGCTATGAAGTTAAGTGAAAGATATTTATCTTTTCAATCTTGACAATTGTTTTAAAAATTTAAATATATCTTAGGTTGGACCAAACTACTTCAAGACTGCGAAAAAATGTGAAGTCTTTGGTGTTTGCTGTGAAGGTACAGGTAGGTGTGATTATTAATTTCTAGATCAGTTACATGTCCCATATTGTTCTTAAATATGCAAAAATGTGTTGGTGTGACTGTCATTATTTTAGGTGAAATATGAAATACATATTTCTGTATCAAATAACAATTATAGTCAGTTTGCTCTTATTTTCATTTCTTGTTGTTTTGCAGGAAAACAGGTGTTTTACTTGGCGAATGAGGGTGAATCACCCAGGAAAGGCGCCAACACTGTTGTTAGCTATGTTCATTACTAGCTTCACCACTATGGCCTAGGGGAGGAAGAGGCAGTTTTCTACTTTGACAACTGCTGGACAAAATAAGAACAACTGTGTACTTTGGTATGCATTGTGGAGAGTTAGTGTTGGTAAGAACTTTTACTTATGCACACGTTATTGCATGAAAACTTGGTACCATTTTTGCATCTTAAAGGATAAAATTTTAGAGAAAAAAAATCACTCCTTATTTACATATAATTATGTTAAAATAGATTTCATATTAATCAATGGAATATTTGATATTACAAATGTTTGGGAATGCTTTTTGTTTGGTTAACAAATAAGAAGGGCTTAGAATAGACATAATATTTGTGTTTAAGTTTTATTAGTTATTTTACAGATTGTAAAAATGATATGTTAATATTCTTTCCATTTTCAATTAGGGCTGCACACTCGAATGAGTAACTCGATGATGGTGACTGCGGCCACATCAAGTTCTAGCCTGATTGGCGTTTTGGATTATGGAAGTCAAAGTGTAGGTATATTCATCAGTAGATACTGATTTACCATCTGATAATGTTAGTATACATATTGCAATGAGCACTGGCAAAATTATTACTTCTGGTATTCATAAGAAATGTTTTTACAACATGGACTTTTTTCCATCTTTGTGAAGTGGCCTTTGGCCCCTCATTTTGTGAAAAAATGAGTTGAGAACTGTTCTAAATTGTGAAACAATAGTTTAGTTAAATAGTTAAATTGTTAACATTTGAGTCACAAGCTTATCAAATGTTTGGAAAACTGCCATTCTCTAAGAAGGAAATAAAGCTCTGCAACATTTAACCAATGTTCATGCCTCACACTTTTCCAGACTTTGTGATGCAGAGACCATCGATGCTGTTGCTGAGACTGTATCCACCTCCTCAAGGTCTGGACTTAATGTGCCGCACATGATTGGTGATTTGGAGAAGCCTGTGCACCTATACAATTGGAAAACTTTTCTTGCCCAGTTGTTCATACCCTTGAAGAACATTTGAAAGTACCAACATTTCCTCATTGATGCTGGTAAACCAGGCTTGGTATTTTGTAAAACAAGTGAAAAATCTACAGTTGAAACTCACTGTTTGTTAAACTTTAAAGAGTGCTGACCTCTTCCCATCAATGTCTAGCCAGTCTTGCTCAGACTGAATTAAAGGACCTTGACTCAGTATCGCCTGACAATGGTACCTTTAGAGGAAATAGGGCAGTTTTTTTAAATCAGACCTCAGTAGACAAGCTACCTGTCCCAAGCCGAAGTAAAAAAAAACAAAAACTGTCTGTGTAACTTAGAAGTTGAAAAAAACATGTGCCCTGTCCTATCTTTGTTTGTTTTAAGGTTGAAAATTGTATGATCCTGTTTGTCAAATAGCCTTAGATTATTTGTTTTGATTACCAAGTTATATGTTATTGTTTACCATATAAACTGTTCATTGGTGAACTTTTCAGCAACAATTACTAGTGTGAAAATTTTAATATTAAATTGGCCTGTGGCATGGTATTTTCTAAATTGAAACATATGATGGGGTGCTATTAATGTAAAATGTCATGTCTTGAAACATGTTTTATAAAGTTTGTCAAAACATTTAGCCATATGTCCATGTGTGTTTATTTATTATGACAGGTGGTATTATATAAGTTTTGTTGAAGCTCATCATACCCATGATTGCGAAACCTATTTACATGTAAAAAAAGAATGATGGTTGCTATGGAAACATTATTTTGGCATTTTCTTATTTGTTGATGGAATTAATTCTATTTATATGATAATGGTATTATGTTTATTTTAACTGATTTATAGAAGGTATCTTTTAATGCCTTAAAAATAATACATGTTCATCTTTAATTGTTCTGAATTAGAAGTACATGTTGTTATTATTTGTGTTTATTTATGGCGGTTTTATGAGTTTCGTAAACAAATTGTAGTTAAACTGTTTGGTCAAATAATGTTGTTCTTTTTCATGTTTGATATGTATGGGAAATGATTTACTAATAAAATAAGGTGTTTTTGCTGTTCAAAACAGTAAAAATGGATATTTTATCTATTTGTTGCCATGGTAACCATGGTAACCATCAGCAAAATGTCTGTACATTAACATTTTTACCAGCATATATGTATGGCACTATTAAATTACATGTAAGATGTTTACATTGTGCAAAGTCTTAAATGGATTGAAATCAATACACTGTCAAATATGTGGATCTTTTCTAAAAAAAGGACATGTTGCACTTTAACTCAACCTATTTTCTTAGATTCTTTTTGTTACTATGTATTAAATAAACACAATGTTGAAATCAGGATCATTGACTTTAAGCAGTTTTATCATATATTTGACAAAAACGTAAATATTTAGTTTTTTATCTGATATTTAAACAATTTTAATGAAATTAATGTATTTAATGTAAATTCGTTACCATAGCAACCGCTGTATTCAAATGATTGCTTTTGTTCGCACATAAAATGTAAAAATCATGGTCAGTGTAGCTAATGCATTGAATCTATGTGTGAATGCTATACGGTAAATACATGTATACTGTATTTACAAAAGAGTTTAATGTCAATGTCAATTGATATAGAAAACCATTATTTAGCTATAAGATCGTTTAAAGGGTGCATGTGTTCAAAACTCAATATCTCAAAAAGTATTATAGATAGAAACCTAAAATTTTGGATTTGACTTATGCTTGCATTCATCTTTTACAAAATGACAAAAAACGAAAATGTGATTTTTCCTCGTTTGTACTGATTTCTGTAGCCTATGACACACACACACACATATATATATATATATATATATATATATATATATATATATATATATATATATACAGAATTAGTAGTAATATATATATATATAATATATACACACAATGATTATTTTCTATTACGTGAGGTAGCAAAATGTAAAGTGTCATTTTTAACTTTTATGTAAGCACAAATTAATAAGTATGTATTTAATATGTGTTGTCGTGTATATGAACTGATGTTTACAAATGATATGTCCTATTATGTAGTTGTTTTTACAAAAATAAACATGTTATTATGATCACACTTTACAGTTTTGCATTTTCATTTAACATGTCTCAAAACCTCAAAGTTATCCGGGTTTTTTTAAATTCCGCCAGCAATCTGATTTGCGGCCCAATCTGTTCTCTCCATAATTTGAAATCCCACCTATCATCTGAGTTATAATCGTGATGTTTTTTGTCCGCCCGAAATATTATATTCCGCCAAATATGCAACCGTAATATGCAATTCTTCTTGAATTGACATAAAGACATAATACGACGACATATCACTTTTACACCCGAAATTGTGTTTCCCACTTTGAACTTACTCAGTGTATATAATTGCATATAGGCAATACTCAGATTTTATGATTGAAATTCTGCTTAAGCGTTTGCTATTATGGACAAAAAAAAGACTCATAAGTCCTAGTATATGCTTATTATATCTTTCTATGAGCACCTGTGATCTTGACCGTTGACATGTTGATTTAAAATATCTTAAAGTTTCCTATTTCTCACATTTTACTATAATACTAATTTGCAAGTTTGTAGATAAAATAATTATTTCTATACTGTTCGAAAACGGATTGGTCTCTTGCCGGTTATCCGACCGACCGTCCTATGCACGGCCGGGTGCAAGGCACGATAATGTGGCATTGTTTGTTTCATCATTGTGTGGGTATATGTATCATATACATGTGACTAGCATTTGTTCTATTTGTTAAATCATAATATGACTTTTTATGTCTTGTGAACAAGAAGCGCTCATTATTTCCGTTTATATGAATAGGCAATAATTTATCATATATCTGTTCTGAAAGAAAGTTGAACAGTCAAAATATGTATGCCTGGAACACGTATCATTAATGGCAACTCTCGATATATTGTATCACTACTAATAAGCGTGGCTATTTAGAAAATGGAGATTTAAATCGAGCTATTCAACATGGTGGTACGTCAATGCGCCCTCATCTCATTACTTGAATATAATTGAATTTTCTTTAGTAGGCCGAGTTCCTCGCGCATCATGATTTTTGACGCTACTGAAATCCAATTGCAAACAATCGACGCTTAGGTAATTCGTTTAGGAATCAATGTCATCGATAAATAAACTTTCCAAAACTTTTATTTCTTTCAAATAATATATATTATATTTCGTTAAAAAACGTTGCACTTTTCATATTTTTACCAGATAAAGCAAAACAATAATAATAAACAACAGTGCAGATCTGTAAATTTGTAAGAAGCATTAAAACAAACTATTGCGAAAAAATACACCAGTTTTAGATAAAAAAATAAAGTAAAAAACAGAAAAACCATAAACTACATTCGTGAAAACTCTATGTATCTGTATATGTTGATTAACATTGCGACTGGATCGTGGATATGCTATTAATCTGTTATATTGCATTGTGAATATTTTTGGTGGATGGACTTTTAAACAGCGGTTAACGTTGACAAACAATATAGATGGGTACTTAGTGACAAGGAAGATTAAATGGTTTCTGTTCAATTTGACCATGGCATGAATTGATATAGTCAAAGGTATTGCAATGCCATAATTGCCATGTTTTTCCTTACTTAATGCTACATTCTTCATCTTAGTCGAGAAGTTAGTCAAAATATCACGTGCTTTATTTTGTTATTTTAACATCGTTTAAAATATGTTTATATGTTGTTGTTGCCAAAGGCTTTAACTTGCTGTTAAAATTGTGATTTTTGTGTAAGTGTAGACCTTTGTAGAATGCATAAAACGTAAGACTTCTTTCAAAGTGTGATGCAAAAATGCATTAACATGACTTTTGTCTAACTTTTTGACTTTTTTTTAGTGATATGCATTCTGAATATACACTATACGACTATACACTTCTCTAAACGACAAAGAAAAATCACATGCAAAAAAGGCGACATCACGATTCGAAAACCTGAAGTTCATAATATGATCGTAATTCGTAATCTCGTTAATTCGCATCGTACTTTTGCTATTTTCGCGAATAATAGTTTGTAGGTCCAAAATGTGAAAACACGATGCGAGATTGCAAATTAATATTGCGATATCGCATCTTTGTTCTGCTACATGCGAGACCGCGAAACACAGATTCCTTATTTTGAAGTTATAGTCGTTATCACACATCGTGATTTTGGTTTAACACGAGCAGAACGCGAGATTGAAAAACAACTATGCCATATTGCGAAATTAATGTAAACAAGAAAACACCATGTGTCTTGCGAAAAGTCGTGTAATCCCCAACTTGTGTGCGAACAATATGTTACCATCAAACCAGCACCGTAAATCATTCAGACAAGTGTTTGAATGCATCAGTATGAGTGCATATGTTTGAGTATTAAATACGGCAAGAATATAATCTAACATTTACACAACATAATGCAAACCCGCATGGCGTTTCTATTTTCAAACGAACTGATCAATGAAAAATGTCAAGGCGTGTTTCGTTACTGTTGTTTCAAAGTATGATGCCCGACTCATACATATCGGACAGGGCAAGGAAGTGTTCAGTAAAAACTGATGTAACAGTCAAACTAAAAACATATTCTTAGAATGCTTAAAGAATATAATTATGATGCAGAAAACACATTTTCACTAGAAAACGTGTACATACAAGAAACTGGTTTAGCATGATAGAACTGTTATTAGAAGGTCCCAGGTGTGATCCTCTGTCTCGGATTATTCTCAAGATCTTTTATTTAGACACAACTAATTGTTCCACACATGAAACATAACCAAGCGTGCCACAATAGGCTTTACGTATCGGATGAAAACTCTCTTAAATAAAAAGAATTAATACGAATATTGAACACAACTTGATACTACAATTAATACAGAAATACAGAAATACAATACGACACAGTTGAAACATCTTAATCATGTCAGCGGTTTTTCTTTGTTTATAATAAAATGAAATGGTCATATTCTGAAACAGATGGAGAGCTCTAGATGGTGATTAATGATAATGGGTTTATAAGGAGTTTTCTTCAGGTACCCTCAGAGACATTTACATACTGTATCAGTCAAGGTCAACACGACAAAAGAATAAGTTTAAGAAACGCAAAGTATATGCATTTCAAAGATCATCGTAGATGATTTCTGCAGACTTATACGATCAGGTCTACGCTAATGAACTCTCACTCACTTGTATATTAAAATTTCGGGGGCTTAATGATGTGTTATGAAACCTTTTGCGGTAACCCTCCTTTGGCGCAGACATGATTATAACCTTGTCAACTCTTTAAAACCTAGATTGACCTTATGGACATTCTAGCCGGAACGTATATAAGAAAGAAACGAATTAAGAACCAAATCTACCACAATACCCTCTTTAATACGACTATAAAAGATTGGGACAGACTGCAATGAAAGGTCAACGAAACGACTTTCATAAAATGTTCCCGATTCCGCACTGAACCTAGTTTTTTTAATAAGCACTGTCTTTCATTGTAACTGATTTATCATTTTATTAACAGTTAAACTAAGTTTGATGTTATTTCATTACACCATGCACATAGTATATCATGGATTTAAATACAGCTCTAATATAGGAAAAAGGAATGGACAATATGTATCTTTTCACTTATGTAAGGCTAAATTAGAATTCATACACCCGCAGTGTGCGTTTGGTACAAATCAATAGAAATAAATTTGCAAATCGATCACATGGTTAATTTATTGTTTACGTTTTTAACAAGCAGGACTACATTAAACAACATGCATGTCTTTACCTGAGACCAGACTAGGCCGCAGAAACATCAGGATCAGAATTAAAAGCATGACCACGGCGATAACCTATAAGAAAACGCGGGCATTTTTACGATATGAATAAAAAAGCATTATTTAAAAAAATATTTCACACAATTTACGTTGATTGATCAAAAATGAAAATGGTATAATCCTGTAGTAAGCGTATGCATCCATTACATAATTAATTTTGAAATGAACAATTGATACATTCGATTAAGCAAGCAAATTGTGTTGTGTTTGTTTATCTTTGTGTAAACAAACGAAACACTATATTGACTTACCTGGTGATTCTATATATCTCTTTATGAAAAATTACACTAATTTGACATTACGTATACATCCAGAACCTTTTTATGTGTCAGAACGCCCTTTTGTATACTCAGGAGCACATTGTTTAATATATTACTCAATTAACTTAAAATTATCTCTGCAAACGTTAAGAAAGCAAAATAAAACTTACGAGAAAACAATATCCTGCTTATATCTCAACTGAACTTAACTATTTTTGTCCAATAGAAAGGTAACAATAATACCACGGTTACAATATCAAATAGTCTTCCGTTCTCTGAAGCAGTGAAAAGAAACAGCTGAAGCGGCAAAGATAATTCATAACATACAATGATATTTAGCGAAACGTAACACAATCTAAACGCTTGTATAACACTGCGCTAGGTTCTCAGATAGCACATCATATTTTGCAGCATTTATTCACTATATTTCCATGACAGTTTTAGTTAAATATGAAGAAAAGAAATAGTACCATTCTCGAGGACATCCTGTTCAATTTTAATTTGGTTGTTAATATACACTCATTCACGTGATGTTGGATTTACCGTAATTGAATCTTAATAAATATGAATTTATAAATAATTATTTTTAGAAATATTTGTTTATATATAAAACAATGTGTATGTCAACCCTTACCCTCCCCAACATACATCCAATTTGTCGATAGGTGCACTTGTGAATTGAAATTTATCTTAACAATAGTGGTTTTGTTTTTCCTTGTTTGTTCTTCAATATTATTTCTGTCTTTCTTTCTTTCTTCTTTTTAACAATTAGGCAAGGTGTTTGCCTGGTTAATCGGTAAAGCTACTAAATCCATTAAAAGATTTGTGGACATCCAACTAAGGCTCGAGTTTTGGTTGTTCAAAGTTTCACAAAAGAAACATGTATTATATACATATTAATAATTGGACTCAATACTGTTGTTTTTCACCATTTTACTGGAGCGCCAGTTAAAGAAATTTAATAGGAATATTAGTTTCAGCCTTAAATAAAATTTCGCTATTAACCATTCGATCTATTATTATAATATTTTTTTACAATGCACCCACACTTCAGGATCTCGTTCTTTCTCCATCTTATATCAGACTACGTCATGAAACTCAACTTCTATACATTTCAATTTTATGGATAATAATGGTCAGTTGTGACTAAACAATAGCTAAGTCATTGTCTTAAACCAACTTATTAACATAACTTTCGGCATATGCCATCTTAAAACGGTTTAGGGTCTGTTTATGAAAAAGTGTGTTATGTGTAGTTTTACAATAGAAAATTGTATACTAGAGAAGTTTTGTCAATACATATTCCCTGATTTTGGAAATCACTTGCACTAGTTATGCCATACTTGATGTTTGTAAAAGCGGTTTATATTTAAAATCTTTATTTTCCACGGCAACAACTTTTGTTATTTTGTCTCCCTCATAACTAGTGTTTTTTTATGCGTTTAGTTGTGTGCCTATATAATTTGTTTGTCTTTTTGGCAGTTGATTACTTGTCATAAATGAATGGCCTCAAGCTGTTGCGCGAGACATACTTTCGTAGTTTTTGGAAGCTTTAAATATTTTTATTTACGATTTTTAAAATAGAAAACTTAAGTTTACGAAGTTTTATATTTAAATGACACTCTCGTGCACATTCTAAAAACCAATAAACAGTATATTTATTTAATATTTCTCAAAAACACAATATTTGAGATCTATCCACACAAACTTATCTTATTTTACGTTCATTGCAACAAATTTAAAGGGAGCTTTTTACATTTTGTTAAATTGACAAAAGTAAAAAAACATGTTTCAGATTCGCAATTTTTTTGTTGTAATTCTGATATTTGAGAGGAAACAGTGATACTGAACTTTAACCATGCTTTAAAATATCCATTATATGCATCTGTTGACGATTTAAATACCTACAAATTAAAACGCGTTGCAAAGCGAAACGATTGAATAATTTGGAGAGTACTGTTGTTGTCGTTATATTTTGTGACACTAAGAGGATTGCTTATATAAAGTATACAATACATCACTCATTGTATGAGCACGGATGGCCGAGTGGTCTTAGCGTTAGACTTTTACTCCAGGTGTCAGTGGTTCGAGCCCAGTTGAGGGTTACTTTTTGTCTTTCTTTAATTGTATTCTTATTTATAAAGCATTTAATGACAAACTTCAATTCGTGCCGAAATCTGCGAAAAGTTCCCTTTAATAATCAACATAGGTAGTTGTGCTTTCCTTCATAACAGAAAATAAATATACCTATTGTTACACGGTATACGGTACAACATACAAATCAAGATGTTTAATGATTGGAGGATAGGTTTTCAAAATAATTTAGCTGCATCATCTCTGTTTCCCTCACTCTGTCTATTCACCGTATTTGAGAAACCTTTATTTATTGCATCAAACGAACTAAATACGAACAACTGTAAAGGTTCTTTTATATTGATATTTTTATCTTTATTATGAAAATCGAAATTTGTTATAAATCATTACCGTTGAAAAGCGACATTCTAGTGAAGCATACAGACACAATTACGACTACCATGCTTATTACATTATTTTGCGAATAGGTACACGAAACAAGATTGGATGAATTATGATGGACAATTATGCAGCAGAACAAACTTAACAATGTCCTTAATCTTAAATGTGGCGTGTATGCTTTTACAAATTTACTCAATATAGATTACATGCATATGCTATGTGTGTGTTTTGTGTTGAGTCACATATTGTGAAAATGATAATTCTTAACAAAGTATAGTGTCACATCCACTGAAAAAATATAGTGAACGATATTATATTTAATATCATTGTTGACGAGTTTGTAAAGTTAAAAAAGAAGCCTATTGTAGAAAGTTCAACACATTCTTTAAACTCAATTTCAGAAGCGTTACAAGACACTTTTCAGTTTTGTTACATGCCGTTTCGGTTGTTTTGTGAAATTACTACGTGTGCGAAACTTACCAATCACTCAGTTTCATAACGTTGAAAACAGTAACTGTGAAATGTGACAAAATACGTTAATTCTTAATACAGGTGCCAGTGATAACTTATTTAGTTTACTTTACTTTACTGATAAATATTATATTTTACTGAAGAATATAATAACATTGGTCGGTAAGATGTACAATGGAACTAGCATTTAACAGCTACGAACGAAGTTTTTATTGACTATTAATTTACTTTAGTATATTTTACGAGAATCTCAATTAAATGCTAGCCCGATGCAGCATCTACTTTCCAATACACTTTGAACTAAGCAAATACGTGAAAAAAACGCATAAAATAGACAAAACGCAGCCAATACCACTCTTATTTTGGACTTTTTACTTTTAATGAAACGTTTTACATTTCAAACAAATATACAACAGTTACAGTTATTTATGTATTGACGATATTCTTCAAAATGCCGAATGTACGGTTTTACCTTGATTTTGACTTACTTACCTTACAATATTATACTTTTCAGCGTAGATTTATGATGTGAACACAATATGTTTCTACCTAACATTCAATGAGTTTGATTGGATGAAATTTTTAACACTTATTCTACAAGATTTTTTATGTTTTTACAGTAATACAACGCATGTATATCTAGGGAATTTTTTATATAAATAAATGAATTAAACCTAGCATTCGCCCAGCCAATCATCGACTTAATTGTAATTTTGTTCAATTATTTACTAGTTTGACATATATATTTTAATATTTTTTTCGACACCGTACTCGCAAAGGTAGGTTGCGAATTTGTCCGTTTATAAGAGCAGTTCTTTTGTTAAAAGCCCTGTCATACTGCAGCCAATAAGCCATTACGAATTCGAAGCGTATGCGAAGCGTTAACATAATGACTACACTACTTGTTTATCGTCACTTGTTCGCTCCATCGCTCCCGATGAGTATGCATCTATGCGTTTTGTGTTGCTTACCCGTTCGCTGTTTTTCTTCGCAAAGTTTCAGACTGACCACAATGATGCGTTCCGTTTAATAAACGCTACTTAAACGTGTTCATTTGCTATTCTTTTTCTATAAATTCGCTACTCAGTCGTTCGCCATACTCCGCGCTCGCTTCTCAATCGTTTTGCGTATGGTTCACAGTCCGTGATACCCAAACCTATCGTTTATGGGTGCGGTAAAAAGCGATAAGTAGCGTTTTATTTGCGATTTAAAGCGAGTGTGTACCGAACGATAAGCGAATATTCCGCTTCATCGTATCAAAAGCAAGCACCCTCTGTATATCTCAATTGTAAATCAAACCTTCGCTCAGAACATTTTGTAAATTATTGTCACGTCTCCATGGAAGATCAAGCCAGAAGGGACCTGCCTTTTTATAAATCAAAGCAATAGTTAGACTTACAATGTGAAACTAATGGAGAAAAGGTTAGGAAAGAGGCAGCGTGCCCATTTTGTAAGGTCGAAGATCCCACCTTGTGATGTATGATCCACCCATGCTGCAGCTTAGGAGAGAAAACCCCACCTCATTCCACCACTTCCTTGCATTCCTCTATATATTTATGAGCCGCTACTGAAACTGACACCAAGGCCTCCGAAACAGAATGAAGTATTTCTATACTTGAAATAAAACCATGCGTTTAATTAATTGCTGACCTTTGTTGTTGTCTGTTTAGCTTATGAGCCGCCATATGCAAAACTACGTAAAATGCCATATGCGGAAAGCGTAGCTCATGTTCAGTCTGCGCATAATCGGCCCTTTCCGCTAATGATACCGAGAAACCTTGCATGGTTTTATGACGGACAGGGTACTTCCCGACCAGACCGGTCGAATGCTAAGGCTACGCCGGACATGAACTCGCCGAATGTGGCATAATGCGTTTTTCGATTCACGCAATAAAAAATGTGGTTTGTTGTGCAGCAGAAGGGTTAAAATTGATTGATTTATATCGGTAAACTGTCTCTAGTATGGGTATGTCGTTATATTGGTGCTGTTGTTGGTTTTGATGCTTAGCATCGGTAAAATGTGGATGCTAGCGACAAATCATTTGAAGTTATATTTTGTATGTATTTATATTATATGTTTTCATTATCCAAAAATACAGTGCAGTGGTCCCAAACTACTGTTCATGCTTTATTATATGTCAACAATAAAGTAAAAATTGAGTTATTGTTCGTGGTTGAGCTGTGGTTTAACTCGACAGTTGAGAAGGCGCTCAACACAGATGCTCTGTTGAGCTCATATACTTCATTAGTAAACCTAAGAAACAAAGAAATCAAAAACTCATTACCAAGAGATGTTTTAAATGACGTCCAAAAGTATCATTTCCGAGAGGCCGAGCTAACCCTGCCACTATTGCAAAGTCATTTAATAATAAATAGCAACAGTTTTCGTGGCATTTAAACACTATTTCTATCAACAATCATACTGTTTACTTTTATTGTAGTTATTGCAGTGATAACGTTAAGAGAACATTATTATGTAAGCTTTAGAATTGAGCCTAGGTTTGCTACTAATACAACTATTGAGAAGGAACATATGTTCACACATTTCATATCTAGTGTTTTCGAATGTAGTGACATGGATTGGTAAGTTTCGCCCGCTTAGAAACTTTGCAAAACAACCTGAATGCTATTACAAGCTGAGAAGAGTTTATATAATTAATTAAAAATGCTTTGACACAAAAAACCTGACAAGCTTTTAATTTATACATTTTTCAACAATGTTATTTAAGTAAATTTTGATTGCATCAAGCTATTTTGTTTAGAGGATTTTAAACTATAATTTGTCATTTATATCATTTCCCCAATCTCTAACGTGTCGTATGTCATACACGCCTTGGATGCATTCATACAATGTGGAAGCATAAACGATCACATTTTAAATAAATCAATTGTAAAGTTCGTCCTTTCGCATAATACGATGATTCTTGTTTCGTTTTCTTTTTCAACAAATGCGATAGTAATCAGCTAGTGGGCTTTATGTGTAAGCGTTTCATTTGGACATCGCCTTTCATTGGTAATACTATATGTATCATTACGTAGCGCATAATTATATTTAAATTATCAACAG
>NC_068366.1:20669298-20709298 GCF_020536995.1 Dreissena polymorpha
GAAACTGGGAACTTTAAGCAACTCCATTCTTGGTTGGTTACAAATAAAATCAAACAATGATATATAAATACAAGTTTTAGAGTATTATCGAATCAGGCTGTTATCATGACTCTTTTCTATCATGTTGGTTACATGATGTCGGTTAAGGTAAATACAATATTGGTATTTATTTCAATTAATTTTACTAGCGAAGAAATTACGCAAAAACACATACAAATTCGGCATCATATTATCGTGAACATGTTATATGTTTTGTATGCTTGTGCAACATTTCTATGTATTTTTATATGAAAATAACTTATCATAACACTTTGACAAGATCTTCACAAATATTTGTAATAATGCATTAATACACAGCACTACCCTGTGGTTGTTGTTAAATGAAAGACATTAAAAAAATCTTCCTAAGGGTAAGCAATATTATTTGTGTGCTTAATGTTTCAGATATGGCTATGCTGATGACCCAATAAAAAAACACAATACTAAGCAAATACTTGTGACATTAATAGTAGAACTCTAAATACAATTTTATATTTTGTATGCGGCGGTGAAACAATTAACTAGGGTTTATCTTACTTCAATCTCATCTTACTAATTCCGTCATTCATTTTAATGTTTCCTATTTAATTTACTAAAACATTGATAATTTACATATATATTTTTAATGTTTGAAACTCGGAATGCCTTTGTAAAGATAAAGCCTTTCCTATTATAAAAATTGTGTTACAATGACGAATGCGTAAAAATACATATCCAAACAGTTATTTAGACTTAACGTTAGTATTTTAGTTCGATTGAACCGAATGCACGTTTTCACATGCATAATATACATAATATGTTCAGTTATTTTAAATAGTGGAACGCCTTGGTTAAACAAAATGCAAAATATATTCATTGGTGAACTATGAATGAACATGCTTTACTAATAGCAGATTTTTACTAGCATATTCCATATGTGAGATGAAACTGGTTTGAATACCATTCTGATGAACAAAATCGTTAAATGGTAATGTTCAGTAAACGACCAAAACCACTGAAACCAATAATTTGCACGTGTATTTAAATATTTAATTCACCGGCCAAGGTCGATAGATCTTGGTTCATATTATTCAAACAAACCACAAAATCAAAATCATAAAATTTAATAATTTCTGAACATGGCAAAGCAATTACAATCAAAAGTAAACTTGACAATTGAAAGAAGTATATATATATATATATATATATATATATATATATATATATATATATATATATATATATATATATATATATATATATATTTATATATATATATATATATTTATATATATATATGATCTTCATTAACTGTTACAGCAAATATAAATATTTTGTAAATATTGACAACAACATAATACAAGGAGTTATACAGGAGCTGAAACATACGCATTTCATTGGTAGCTATTTGAAATAAACAATATTATAAGTTAAAAGTCAGTCAAATACTCTAAAACGATGTATTTATCTCTTGCATTTTTAGCTTTCGTAGGTAAGAGATAAACCCAATAAATAAAGTGTTACCACTATCCTTGACAGTGGTCCTTGTTTAGTATAAGGACAACTCTGGTGTTTAAGTGTTCAAAAATTAGCATAATATGCAAAGACTCACACTGGACAAATGAATCATTAAATCTAAAATGAATGGGAAGTAAACATTTGTCCCTCTATTTACATTGTTTTATCATGATAGAGGTTTTTCTCTAACCCGTGATATTAAATCGAAAAGATGAAACTGATTATACTAAACATAGTAATTGCTGGCCATTTGAATAATTGCAAACGAATTAATAGAATTCGGCTTTGTTAGAAGGCAATTTATAGCTCGTTATTGAAATGTTTAGAATTGTTTGTCTTTATATTAAATACTTCGATATGACTTACAAATGGGTTAAAAATCATTTGTCATTAACCTTCTGAAAAAAAGTACAAATACCATTAAAAAAATTGTTGTTGACGATACCGAAAATAAAGAACATGAATTACACTAAGGCAAAACATATGAATAATTGTAAATATATAAAAGCATACTATGTCAGACAGCTACATATAAGAATGCATATGATTGTAAAACAACTATTATACAAAAAGCAAAATTGTAATTTATTGATGGATCAACTCTGTAAACTATTTTAAGTGTTTAATTCGGCTGATTGCTTTGGGAATTTAATTGTTATGTATTGCAATTAATGTTATTTCTATTGTTTTTAAAGCAACAAAATATTTCCTATTGATGGATCAACTTTTTAAACTATTTTTAGTGTTTAATTCGGTTGATTTCTTTCTTAATTTAATTGTTATTTATTGCAATTAATGTTATTTTTATAACTTTAAAGCAACAAAATATTTCCTATGTAATACATAGATTTTCGAAGAGGCTGTAAATTTGTTGCACACATAAAAACATGTGTGCAAAGTAGGAAATGTGTAAGCATTACTGTATATGTTGTATCATACTACCAGTAGCTCATACAAAATGCATTTAAAATTTGACGTTTATGCCTATGTCTATATAGGTACGGTATTTGCAGTTTAATACTTTTTAACACTTTTGGAAATCGCCTGGTTAATTGATATTGTATATTTAAATAGCAAGCAAGAGCAGTTATATTGATATAAAATGTTGTTTTATACTTATCTTAGGAACATCAAATATACATTCAATTCTGCTGCTATATTTGTAGACGAATAAAATCCAAAAAAAGTTCTTACTTACGCAATCTTTCATTTGTTTCATCATGTTGTATCATACTACCAGTAGCTCATACAAAATGCATTTAAAATTTGACGTTTATGCCTATGTCTATATATGTACGGTATTTAAAGTTGAATACTTTTTAACCCTTTTGGATATCGCCTGATTAAATGATATATTATATTTAAATAACAAGCAAGACAGAGCAGTTATATTGATATTAAATGCTGTTGTATACTTATCTTAAGAACATAACATATACATTTAATGTTGCTGCCATATTTGTATGGGCAGACGAATATAATTAAAAAAATGTTTTAATTACGCAATCTTTATTTTTAAGAATACTCACGTTGAACAAAAAAGCAAAAATAAACCAACAATGTAACTATTGTAAACTATATACATTCCATAAATACCATATGGGAAGTAATTAAATGAAATCTACGTAACACAACAATTAGATACACATCATTTAAACAAAAAGAAACGCACACACTTGAAACTGAAACCATCAAATCATTGTAACACTCGAAAAACAATTACATGAAACAAACACAAACGATACCAAAGCCATTGAAAATGAAATAACATTATCATACACATCTCAATGGAATAATACTACAAATACGTGCGCAGCATGTTGAACAAAATGAAAAAAACAACGAAATACTTCGCAAACATCGAAAAACGTAGAAGTGAACAAAAACTGTACACAAATTAGTAGTCAATGGCGAAGATATAACAATATAAAGAAGTGAAACTCCAGCTGCTGGAGCAGTATTGAATTTTCATTAAAAACAATTAGTTGGTCCTTTATTTAAGGCAAGTGACCGATTGCCCAAACAGTACAAAACAGCACAATACAGCACAATACAAACCAACATAAACACAAAATATGAATAAAGCTGGGGTCACCGCCTTGGAACGGTCAATGCAAAGCATTGGGGGTTTAAACCTGGTTATAGAGCGCTCAACCTCACACTTGGCCCAGCAATATTCATAATACATTTAAGTGTAAATAAAATTTAACGTCATAGCATTGTAACTCAAATTAAACAATAATAAAAGGGAATTAAAACGCATTCAATTTAATTACTATTTAATTACTCAATTGCATTGAAGATACAAGAGTAACAGAATTACAACTTTTTGACGAACGATCAAATAAAACTATTAACAATTGTCAACTACATTCCTTCTTTATAGAAAAGATTTGAGAATGTAGAATCATAGAGTTAATATCTCAGATAATCATCGCGCAAATACAGGAAGAAGCAGCAATAATGGGTGTAAAAATTCCATATTACATAGCTTGGTTGTTTATGTGACTGCTAAACAAATTAAAAATAATTAAATCAAACAAGAAACGCCTATCAGAGAAAATATAAATAAAATGGAACATTATAAACCCAATGACCTATGCATGTAGATTACAACTGGGAAAGTCGGTCGTATGACGTCACAAAAATCCATAATGACATAATGACGTGAACAAATTCCAAGGGCAGTACTAAATAAAAATATTCATGGGGCTGTGCTACTAATAAAACAAGATTACGTGATTTAATATTAAGAAGCAAATGAATACAAATGGTAATACCATTAAAGCGAAATTATTGGAATCAAACAGTATATAGGTGTTTTGACGACTGAAGACAGAAATGATTTGATGTACGATTTGAGTCCAAATGTAGTTTACATGCAGATTTGTTCATACGACACAATGACACAATTTTATTCAACAGTGAAAAATGCCTATAATGTAGTATTCATGCAGATTTGTTCATACGACACAATGACAAAATTTTATTCAACAGTGAAAAATGCCTATAATATCACTAATGATTCCAAATTTTAAGGGAAGAAAGATATAGTGAATCGAAAACCATCAAACACGTGTTTTTAAGTACATAAGCATCGTATCCTTTTGATAAAAACAAGTTAATTAAATTGAAAAGTTTAATATGAACATTTGGTTTCACATATTTTAATTTGCGGACACGCTTCAAAACATCTCCATAAAATGATGGATGGGAGATTCCATTATTTAAATGCCATTTTAAAGAAACATTATATTTTGAAATTAAATCACCATACTTAGAGTAAAATCTAGCAAATTTATTTCTTAGGTTATGATACAAAAAGCCTTGTTTTAGCAATTTTTTAGTTAATATTAGATTACGATCATTAAAATCTTTAATACACGAACATGCTCTAGCATAACGTACCAACTGCGAAATGTAAATACCATAGGAAGGTCCTTTAGGGATGTTGCCATCTAGAAACGGAAAATTCACAATTTCAAAGTTAAAATCGTCCCGTTTGTCGTATAAACTAGTTTTGATCAAATTATTATTAATAGTTAAATGTAAGTCTAAATACGCAGCGTCTGTATTGGATATACACGATCTATTTAAGACTAGTTCTTAACATAACTCAATTACTAGAAGAACAACGTTTATTTTTCGAAACCCTCTTTAAACGAAAATATATTGAAAATAACACCCTTTAAAAAAATACACATCATGCTTTAAATCAATAGGAAAAACTACTGTGCAACGGATTACTTATTGAATATGAATGTGGATTAGCACTAACAGAAATGCAAAATAACAAAAGTCCAGGATCTGATGGAATCACCATCGAATTTCATAAAATATTCTGGAATGATATTAAAACACATTTAATTAATTCACTTAACTATTCATTTCACAACGAAAACTTAACTACGCTACAAAAACAACGTGTAATATCACTCATTCCAAAGCCTAGAAAAAACTTAGAATCCTTATCAAACTGGCGCCCGATTAGTTTACTGAACAGTGATTATAAAATTGCAACTAAAAGTATATCAAACAAAATTTTTTTTTTTTTTACCATCAATAATGTCAAGATCTCAATCTGGTTTAATTAAAGGACATTGATGAAAACGTACGTTTGATACAAGAATGCATAAATTATTTCAACCAACCAAACAATTCTGGCCTCATTTTCTTTGCAGTTTTCGAAAAGGCTTTCGATTCACTAGACCATTTGTTTAAGCTCTCTTGCTTAGAAAATGTGAATTTCGGTGAAAGTCTAATTAAATGGGTTAAACTATTTTATACCGATATTAACAGTATAATTATTACCAATGTTTTTTTCTCAAACAGTTTTAACATCGAACGAGGGGTAACACAAGGATGTCCACTTTCATCCTCGCTATTTATTATATGCATCGAGTATCTATCACACTATATCCAATCAAATAAACATATAAATGGAATGTCGCTAAAACCTTACGAAGAAATTTAACAGTCCCTATTTGCTGACGATGAAACTTATTTTTTAGTTGACTGTAGTGACTCATTCAAAAATCTTATAGAATCGGTAACCCTTTTTGGAACGACATCAGGTCTTAAACTAAACAAAAGTAAATGCACTGTGCTGCGAGAAGGTAAATTTAAACAAAGTTATATTCATATTAGAAAAGAAATGAAATTCATCAGATGAAGCAACAACGTTAGGAATAACCTTTACAAACAATAAAAATAAAACAATTTTAAAAAACATATTGCCTAACTTAAAAAAAAATACAAAATTGTTTAAAACCATGGCAGCATCGTAAACTTACACTAATCGGAAAAACACCGTGTTGAAAACGTTTGCACTCCATAAATAATTTATACACTATCAGTTATCCCAAACCCACCAAATGATATTATTGAAGATATGAAATGAGAAATATTTAATTTTATATGGGACGGTAAACCTAATAAAATTAAACGAACTCAATTAATTCAATCAGTAGAACATGGAGGTATCAGACTAACGGATATAGATTCATTCCTGAATGCAATCAAATGCAGTTGGGTTAAAAGAGATTTAGATAATACCAATACGAGTACATGGAAATTATTCTACCAGAAAATTCTTAAAACATATGGTGACTCTACTTTTTGAATGTAATATCGACAATTATATCTTAGATTAAATTTCAACCAAAAACATATTTCTATCGAATGTTCTATCGGCATGGTGTAAAGATACTCATAATTTAGAAACCAAAATAAACAGTAAAATCATTCTATGGAATTATAAAGACACAACTACTAACAATAAAACGTTTTTCTATAAACATTGGTTCGAACGAAACATAAAAAAGCAGATTAATTGTACGACTACAGAATAAACGACTTCTATTCTTTTGATAACTTATGCTACATATTCATTCAAGTAATGTCCTGATGAACTACACATTGATTAAAATAATACCAGTACATATTAAAGCTGTTACCAATACAAATAACACACCATGTACTCAAAAAACATTCGTAGAAAACATAATTGCAAACCAAAACAAAACAAACAAAATAGTTTACACACTTCAAATTAAAAACCCTGCCGAAATTTCTAAAGCTCAAACTTAATGGCAAAACCTTCTTGGAGAAAAAGAATTTAAATGGAAACAAATATTTGTCATGCCATATAAATCAACTACTGATAGCACACTGGGCAATTTTCAATATAAATACATCCAGAGAATCATAGCTTCAAATAAATATCTTTTTAAGTGCAACCTATACAACACAAATCTATGTGACATGTGTAGTGAACATATTGAAACAATAGAACACCTTTTCTGGGAGTGTAAACATACTTAATCTTTATGGAATAAATTGACAACCTTTCTAGATAAACAACAATTAAATGTTAAACTATCTCTCTCAGACATCAGTTTAGGGGTAAATACCTTCAAAATACAACAGGTTAATAACGCTGTGAATTACATAATTTTATTCCATGTTTATACCGACATTGACGGTATAACACCTCATGGAATAAACTAACCAGTATCCCACCTTGTTGAATATACCTGTCGCGTGCACCGACTACTTTTTATTTTACCACTGAATGATTTTTCATAACAAATCTCTAGAGTCGAGAAAACCTAAGCTTTGAAATTATACGATCTTCAATCTTTAGATCTAGTCAAGGGACATAA
The DNA here is from genome assembly GCF_020536995.1 of Dreissena polymorpha. NCBI lineage: Eukaryota > Metazoa > Mollusca > Bivalvia > Myida > Dreissenidae > Dreissena > Dreissena polymorpha. The sequence goes on from NC_068366.1 coordinate 20,676,999, forward strand.
TTTTTCGCCATCCGTATAATGAATCAGCTGATGGCGTCATAAAATGACAAACTTATTGCGTCATTTTCCAAAAATATGTAATGTCATCTTTTGGTGTACACGAAACTAGTATGCGATATCTGGGAATAAAACATAGAAAACGCGCATTTTTCTTCGTGTAAATTTATCCTGGATGTAATTATGAAAAAGTGCATATTCTATGGACTACTTACCTCGGATGGAAACGGTGAAACGAAGGATTTAGATCTACATGTAAAGCTAGCTAATTCGTGTTATTGATGTTCAGAATGTGCGTGCCTATTTGAATGTGAAATTTTGTGTGTAGAACATATTGATGGGTGTGTATTTTGGTTCAGTAGGTTATTATTTTATCAAAGAAAGTCTATTCAGTAAGAATAACCCGTTTGCAACAAGTGTTGAAGTTTTATAGAATTATGACGGATTATCTTGTGTTGGGTCACAAACTACCGGATGTGCAGGCCAGATCTAGACGCCATCAAAATCTGCAGCGTCCATGACAAAAATAAGGCGAGTATAGTTTTTTTTGATAATTTATGTTTAGAAAGACTCTGTGTGTAAATCTAAATATACATGTATGTTGACATCGACATCATTTTGCCAGGAGCAATCGCCATATTGGGTTTTGATCATTTTCTTTAAAAATAAAATGAATTATATTAAAGTAAAATCTTCTTTTGGCGGTCGTAATGTGTAACAATTTGCATGCTGCGTACAATTGAATCAAGGCATATGGTGATATTTTTTCTCGTTTTACTGTTTTTGGTTGAATTTTTTAAAGACTATTTTGCGTACCAGAACAAATACATTCTATATCACTACGCATGGTTACATTCGTTAGATTTTAATCGCTTTTAAGAATGAATAAAAATTATTGTTAAGGTTATGAGATCTATTTATGTTAAATGTCACGTTAAAAAAATCAAATGGAATAAATAGAATTCTAGGATTAGCGTTGAATACAGAGAAGTTTATGTTGGTCGGCTCGAACACCGAAAGCGCTCGCCAAGGCTCGCGCTCCCGGCGTTCTAAGCCTCGCAACATAAACTTCTCTGTATTCAACGCTTACCCATTATTCTCTATATATTAATGGAATATTTTATATTCAGCATAAAATACAGAAAACAAACACCTACAATGAACTGTTTTATCAATTATTTAAAACTGAAAATTCAAATTGAAAAAGAAATAGCGCTAAACAATGATACACTTCATATTTTTGAACAAAAATTGAAACACATTAAACTTTCATAAACAAGTCCAGTATGCTTTCTACCCACTTTATGCAACTCATCCTTATTCATAACTACTCTGTTGTTTTTCTTTAAAAAAAACACCCATCACAAACAACCAAAGAAAAAAATACAAATCAACCTTTGTTTTATTAAAAGGAAACCACAAGGTCAAAAAAGTGTTGTTTATTATATCTTGCATTACATGTTTGAACATGATTGCTGCTACATGGTTTCATTTTGTCTTATGATCATATACATGCATACGTTGTTTGTCTTACATTGAATAAAACATCAAAAATTATAAGTTGTAAAAATTAAGGCAATAACACCACTTAAGTTAATCGATGATAGATGTACACGTAAAATAATGTTTGACAATTTATCAACTGTGTATTGAAATGAAAAGACAACATTTACAATAACTCTTTCCTAAATAGCAATACATGTAGATAGATCTGACGTTAATAGTCAACACGAGCACACACTTTTACTAAAGCTGTTAGAAGAAAGCAAAATACAACTAAGGGGAAGCAACTATTAACGAAAGTAAATAAATTATCATAGTTTTGTGTTTTTGCTGTACTAATTCTTAAAAAAAACGCTTGGTAAGGGTCGTGGTTATGTGAAAATGTTAACTCTTTCGTTATTATTTGTATTTTTGTTCGCATTGTCACTCTGATTTCAGGTAAGAATAAATCTATACTTTGACATTCTCACATTTGTGTTTCGGTCGTATTATCACTTTTTGTTGAATGGCTTTTTCCCACCCGCGAGTTCCTGTTAGTTAACCTTAACGCCCGAAGTACATCATTGGAAGATTCTAGGGAGGACTCGCTTGAGAAGGGAATCGGATCTTCGCATTTGTTGTCAATGAGATTGGCTTTCTTCTTGGACAATATTTTGTCACGACGTCTGGAGTAGACATTCATGCGGGGACCTTCCGAATTGTCTTCAGATATCTTTAATATACCAGTGAATTTGAACGTTAAAATTTAAGTCATTGTTCATATGATCATGTTGCAAAATAAAAGATATAATTAACAGAAATGTGCTGTAAATTTAACTCAAAGATGTGCATAACGCAGTAATTTACATTCGCCCTTGCCCATGTAACACCATATCGCGGCGGGTTCGACAAAACAAATTTTAAATGGCATGTCAAGACATGATACTTATACCTCCTGCTGGCTGGTAGAAGATTCGTTTTCATCAGAATGCGAGTTTACTGAAATTTAGATTTCAGGACTGTGTAACTTGCAATACCGGTCGCAAAATCATTGGTACTACGAGCGTTTTAATTCACTGATATGCTTTCAAATACCACATTCGAAATACAAACGCAAACAACGGCGTTTATGGCAAATTATACAGCTATCACTCAATAATTTATTTATTATCTTCTCATACTTTGTGTCCATAAATAGTTAAAAGTATAAACTTACAGCTGCTCTTAAAACTTTTGTTGTACTTGCTCGTCTTTTGCTTAAAGTGAATAAAAAGACCGGTTTAAATAAAATTATATAACATATAGTAATATGTACCTCGTACAATTGTTATACCCGTCCTGAATATTTAAACATACAATATAGAAATAAAAATCAAAGAATTATTACCGTTGATCTTTTAATCGACTTCAAGTTTTTGTGTTTGTTGAGCACACTTCTAACTGCTTTTCTGACCTGTAAAAGATGTTCGTGAAAAGATGGCCCCAAAACAATTAAAAAGTCACCATACACGTACTGTTAATGAGTTTATTGGTGGGAATCGAACCGAAATAACCTTACCTGTTGGTTAAAAATGCAGTGGAATATGAAGATAAATAGGCCCTGAAAACAAAAATGAAAAATAATAAATCAATACAAGCAGGCTATAATACAATATATGATAATATGCAATGCTAATTTTAATTTGCAATCGATGGTTAGTTAATTCTGTAAGGACTACCTGCAATGTGTTGAACAATGCAAACAAATACTGCATAAATGTAGATGTCTCGTTGACGTAAAAGATGCCGAGAATCCAGGAGAGGCCCATCAAAGGAACGAGCACGCACAGTGAACGCAGGCTCGTTCTAAGGCAAGATTCATTTCACGTTTAAGAAGCCGTTGAAAATGCAAAAATGACACGTTCAAATATATCAATCAATAACCAAAAGTAATTTCGAAAATAAGAATTATATGCCTTTGCCAACACCCCAATGTTTCCATAATGCACTTATTCAAATACGTGATCTACGTGAACGTGATTCGTTCGTTAGACACACACATTTGAACTGACATCAAAGAAAGGTGAACAACCTTTTATAGTTGTGAAAACAATGGAAAGGTAGTTTTTCTTCGATAACATAGTGGCTTCTTTTTAACCGCGTAAATAACAAAATGAATGCATTAATTATACATACTTAATCTTTTCCATTGATGTCTTCCTGTCCATCGCCTTCATGTGAAACATGTTTCTTAATATGAGAACCAAACACACGATGTTGAACTGCAAGAAAAAAGAATCACCGCAAACACGTCAATAGAACAATAAAAAACCAGAATGGCGTTACAATTTAACATTATGGTAACCTATAATGTGGTTGAATTGGTATTACCAGTATAATAAGTAGAGCAGGAGCAACAAAGGCCCATATCAAGCCACGCTCCAAAGACAGCCAACAACTGAAAAATACAAAAATGTGTGGCATTCGGATCTATTGCAACTAAATAAACAACACTTTTGAAACGATCTGAAAACGCGAGAGTTTCTATCATAAAGCAAACCAACAGCCCTTAATTTACAATTTTTCGTTTCCATAGCCATCGGCCTGTGTTGACAGCAAACTGATTGCGACTATCACTGCTGGCGAAACTGTAACACAGATGTCGATCAATAAATGTATTTATCTGTTCACATCTTTATCTTTGTTTTTGAAAATAATACAATTTTCTTCATAACGAGGATGCAAATAAATTACATTGATGAGAAGTAAATCATACTTCCATATTATGCATAGCGCTGTGTGTACTTTAAATAAATATACTATTGCAATGGACATTTACCCCATGCGGAAATAAGAAGAGGTTTCAGTCTTGATTTGGTGATGAATGCGTACGCAGCCCTGATGGCTATGTCTATACCTTCTGCCAGCATCAAACAAAACACTACTAAGTATATGTAGTGTAGAAATACCGCGGTTGTTGCACACAGAGCCTGGAATACAACCACAAGAATTAAAAGGCAACAAAGGACTGTCCCATATTCGTACTCACATTGAATTTTAAGAGTTCAAACTTATACAATCGTATATATTAAAAAAACAATCACAACTATGGCAGATATCCACAAAATTCAAGCCAGTATGGATCCGTATACATTTGCGGAAATAAAATTATACTCAATAATTAAGGCACAAAATCTACCATAAGCAAACATAAATATGCAAACCTTGTTTGCAGGTTTGTCTATACCAGCTAAAAATATTATGTAGGACAGCAACAGCGCGCCACATAGATTTAAAAGCAATATTGTCCTGTCACTCTTCAGAAACCTAAATAAAACATGTGATAATTGGCATAAATACAAAAGCATGTTTTCATCGAGTCAGTCAATCCGATTGCGTTGAAGCTTAAAATCCAAAATGCGTTCGTCAATTAGAAAAGTAAAAACACATATTTAATTTCATTCTTTTGGTCGTAGAAAAAGTTTGTGCTTTCGGGAACACGTTCAAACAAATACACTGTATCTTTACATTACAATATAATATAATCCTTACCGCAACTACGATGTCATAATGTTTTATTTATGCAACTACAGCAGCCAATTCAACAACTACAACACTATTCCCATTTACCTCCAGAGATATATGTATGTTAACATTGTAATCAGCAGGCATGCCATTGAAATCCCTATTCCCACAGTCGATACCGTTCTCAATGGTACAGAACTGACGTCGGCCTATAACACAGTGCATGATATTTGTTTGATTTCGATATTATTTCGGTTTGATTTAATACTAAAATGGTATGACTTAGGCTGTGTGGATGCATTCGAACGCCCCCCCCCCACCTTCGGAGGCAGTTAATAGTAGAGAACGCACTGCTTATTGTTGTTATATGAGTGGAACATGTTTAAGACCATTCGTAAAATAAGATTATTATACATGTATATGAAAGTATAATACTAACTTCAAATACACTGCGTACATAAAGATAAGCAATTTTACTTCACCTGTCCATGTCTCAGTCAGTTTAACTGCAATATCGGTGATCTTGAACTAACTTATAGATTATCAAACGAAGTTTTACTTAAAATCAAGGTCTCAATATAACTTTACAAATTCAAATAACATATAGAATTCAACTACCAAATGATGATAGGCATTACTTAACGTTATGCTTTACTTTTAACATAATATTTTACACAAATGGTTTGTTCATATTATGTTCGTATTCTAAATAATCGATGTCCTTCAGGTAACACCTTTAACTCCGAGAAGTGTCCATGCTTTAAATATTTAGATGCTAGATTCATAATGTATTATTGTATTACATCGTAAGTCAACGAACGTCACTTCCCACTTAAAATAAAAATAAAATATTTCAGGGAGATCTATGCATGTCGTGTATGTAATTATATGAAATGAACAATTGTAGGTTGCGAAACACATCGGTCAAACAGGTCGAACGCTTAAAACTGGTTTAAGGGCGCACGTTGATCCAATTAGAAACGTCAACAAATTTAGCAATTTAATATGCTTTTATTTTTAATCTACTAGCCATTCTGTTTAAAATATTTCAATCAACCCGTAGGGCGATATATGTTATATTAATACAACGAATGTTAGGTATTAAGTCAACGTTAGTAACCGGAGTCAAATAGTAAAGAAGTTTGCAGACACCTTATCTTCCAGGATCAAATTGAAATATGTTTAATGTCGCTAGTATTTCTAAAGACAATTCTATAAATACATTTTCCAAATTGTAAAAATTCATTTGGAATAAACGTTCACGTGGTAAGCGAAAAATGGTAATGTTTGTCGAAAATCCAAACGTTCGATCGTTTCAGGCTGGAAAACAAAATAATTCGTATGTGCCCGATGCTGTCTTTCAGTTACTGCTTTAACCAGAATTGATGATGAATGCAACAAAGTCGTTTTCAAACAGATCCATATTGTGTGTGTGCTATCATTATTCAATTATTCAATCTTTAAACGACAATTGTTTTAAACCGTTCACGAAAAGTCAGAAACAAATTCAAAATACCGAATAACACGTATCTGTTAAAATAAAGTCAAAGATTAAATTGATCTTTCTTTTTTTTTATAATAAAGATGTGCCTAAACTGATACCTCCATATTTTCTGGCGATGTGGAAACGCCACTTATTTGTTATTATACAAAACATGTTAGATATTTTGAATAATAATTCCAAAATGTATAGTATAAACGTTGTAAATAAATTGCTTGATTCATTTTCCCTATGTATCACATCATGAAGAAAAAGGAAGACAATTTATACTTCTATATTGCACAAGTTATTTGAAAAGCATTTGCCATAATAAAAAAGGAAATAATTCGCAAATTTTACCATTTGTAAACGTATGTTTTCCAATTTGAACTTTACAAAATGTTTGATTGTAAACTAAATGTGTGGTATTAATTTTGGAAAAAAATCTGCATATGATTATAGCTGTAAGTGTTACACAAATAGTTGCAATTTTGATTTTGTTGTCTTGAAAACAATAAAATTTAGCGCAGTAAAAATGTGTTCCAATTTGTCACACTTCAGCAAGAACAAGTAGCTGCATATATCTGAACTCTGAACTGACACTATGCACGGAACACTAATTTTCATTAGCAATACAATAAGCATATTTGATACTTATTGATATCATATACTTGCTCCTGAAGTGATACACACTATGACACCTTCATTAATAATTGGGTGATGCCAATGTTTACAGGTATACACGCCAATTTACCAAAAATAATGCAATTTAACGGAAACATGATTTCTTACATTCATCTGCCAGGTTTATGCCCGTTATCAGATTGCCAAACACATTTGTAATGTGTCAAAACGGATTAACGCAAATTCGTTAATTTGTGATAAAAATGCATCTCTCCACAAATTGAGTGTACTTAAAAGAGTTATTAATTTTGAGGGATAATCTGGGTATCCGAGTTATTGGAGCCACATAAATAATAATTTTTGCTAGAAAAGAAAAAGAGGGTGTCCGAAAACTAAGAGTGTCCGAAAGCTTTAATTACGGTTATTACATACCTCGATGAATGGACTCATAAGGACTGCAAAATTGGTGAGATGATCGCACTGACAAACAGTTTTGTTTTCATCAGAATTTAGCAACTCGCAACCGTCACTGGCCCAATAACCCGTTTCATTTGTTCTAAATACAAACACAATCATATCAAAGCTGTGCCGTAGACTAATTACATACATACCTTCAGCCCCAAAATATACAGACATATATTCACAACTACATATACTGGTAAGTATTTATTTCATCGAATAATTTTTAAAGTACCTGCTAAACGTCCAATAACTGCAAACAGGGCGTGTGAGGTTTGCCTAAAAATGAAAGAACAGAACCGTAAAACCATTTTCAATCGGCATTTAAGTGTTAAAACATCCAAAGCCTTTTGCACACGTTGTACATATAACAATATAACAATAACCCGCATTTGCAACATAAAGTGTACCTTCATTCGTTCAAATGTCAGCAATACAGGTGGTTTCAGCTTTCCGAAGTGATTGGAGAGAGAAAGTGAGAGAATAGGACCATTTATATGCTGATCGTTTGTCTTGGCTCTGTAAAATACGGGACGTTTCTATGTTGACGGAATTTTAGATTTGGTCAAAAGCAAATAAAGTTTCTGATGTAACATTTTAAAACAGTCGAACGAACAATAAATAGATCTTAAACAAGTTGTCATTTCGATAAATTACAGTACCCTGTAGGTGTTTCTGAAGTTTTTGGTAAAACATGGCTCATATCTTTATAAATCACAACGGTCGCAATAACTTCGTTATCACCTGTCAATCAAGAAAACGTATTCATTGATATACAATAACAATTAAATAATTAGTAAAACTCGCATGTAAAAAACGCATGTTTGACAAGTATATGCAATGTTTAAAAGCAGGATAAGTTTTTATTTATACAATGGACCTATTATGCAATAATTATTACGCAACTCTCTAAAATAAATTTAAAGTAAGTACCTACCAATTGCCTTCGCCTTCAGTAGAATACTGCTTTTGGAGGTTTTCGCCCAAAATTGATCTTCGTGCTGATCAATCTTAATGTCTGCGTAAGGAAAAACTATGTCTTGCTTGTTAACTTTTTTAACCTCAAGTGCAACGTTTTTCTGCACAATCGTAATGTTTGTGAAACCTTCTTCGCCCGACGCCACTTTTTCCCTTAGGGCGACTCCAATTTTGTCTACAGACGCCAACATGTTTTCTCCACCATAACTTTCCTGTAAATACAAAATATTATTTACTGTATGAAGTTAATTCAAGTATCAAATTATGTGTCCTATGAATGATTATTATTTGAAGCTTAGATTCATATCATGTCAAAAAGCATATTTGTTTCTAAATGGTTGTTGCTTACTTACATGTTGCTTCATGGTTTCCCATGATTGTTTATTTCGTTCATCTACTAGGTTGCTAACAGACTGGACAAATCCCTGAAAACCATATATAACAATGCTTCCTTCGTTTCCAAATTACGTACAATAAAATATAAAACTACAGTGCTAATTAATAAAGAGTTAAGTTTGTATTGTTCGACGTCGGTTTCAAAGAAATACTATCCTTAAACGGGTAAATATGTTCTGGGTTAGTAGTATTACGTATACCTTAACAACATTTTCTGTCGGTAAGCTTTTGTTCAGGACAATTTCAGCGACTCTTTCTAAGATGCTTGCCAGAACTGTGATCTCAGCATCAGTTAAGAGTTCTGAGGTTTTTGTCGTTGCTTCGTTTCCAGTCACATTTACTATCTGTTCCAAAGCAATGCTGACAATGTCAGCCGTGGCATTGCTCACATACGTTTCGACCTGATTTAATGGCAGTGAAACACACGAACTATAACACTTAAATATGAACATAATATTTCTTTTTTTTTAGGTTAGAGATCTACTCTACCATATCAAGTTGAAACAATTAATTCATTTTTCTTAAAGATAAATGCAGTTGAAACAGTGTCTATTGTATTTCCTTAACGAGCACATATATCCAAACAACTGTTGCATCTTAGACTTCCTATAATCATAAAAGTAAATCAACTGAAAGCTACAATGCCTATACACGCACCTTTTCGGCTACATTTGTTACTGTCTTCCTGACACAGTTGTACTGTGGAAGTTGCCAATTGCCATCTTTTAAACATGTTCTTGTAATGTTACCTAAAATTAAATTATCATTTGAATAAAACACATCCAGATGTGTTATTTTTTTGACCGTTTGAATACTTTTATTGTATGCTGCCATACTCATATAATATTTTATCAAAATACGTTTAGAAAAAGTTCAGTTAATTAAAGACAAAACACTTTGATATGATATGATACCTTATATATGGCAACAAACACACGAAATACCTTCGAATCCTTCTTCACATTGCTGTACGCGAGTGGAGCCTTGAATTATTTTCTTCCATTCCGTGCCGCGATGGTCGACATTGGTTTCGCATACAACTTTCGTTTTATCTGAAATAGGATACGACAAGGATGATATATAAATGCTGTTCTATTATAACTGTATAAAATATATTTTCGTTCAAACCATTACGTTGATTCAACTTCAAGCAAACTATGACGAGTTAAAAGTTAAATCATTCGAACATCACTTATTCCGCTACAATACCCTTACATATCATTTCAATGTTCTCAAATGAAGAATTTAGCGTGTTTGATAGTTTATTTTAAAATGCTATTGTACCAGAATTCTTTCCTTTTGCGCTTATCTGGTGACATTTCTATGATGCATTCTTATCACCGGATAAAGGTCATGAAACCTTGCAGACGAATGCTTTCGGGCAATGGACCATTACAATTGCGTTATTTGGTAAATAAGTATGTAAACCGGTAATAAACCGTGGTTTCACCCAACAGCTTAATGTGAACTATATATAACAAAACGTATACTATATCGCGTAGTATTTTACGCGTACGTAATATTGTTTGTTGAAACAATTGACGTTATTAACATTGCATACCCGTATCCGATCGTCAATGCAATTTTTTAAAAGTGTCTAAAAATTTCAACCACAAGTGATTTTATCTCTAAGCTTTCGGACACCTGTATTCATGTATCTTAATTTTTGGACATGCCAAAACTTAATTATTTTTTTAGTGTCCGATAACTTTGGGTTTTGTCGGTATAACTGAGGGGGGATTACATTACGCTTGATTCCAAACTCCAAGCAGCCCGCAGATAACAATGCGCGGGAAATTTTCGTATAAACACTTATATAACACAATATGTTGCATCGTTAACTAACCTGTAATGTCACATGAAGCTTGTTCCCACTGCCCATTTGCCATGCAAGTAATCCGCGGAAAATTCGTAGTGTACCCAATACTGCACATGACAATGGCCTTTGCTCCGTAAGCTGTGTTGTCCTGTTCAAATAGCGAGAGCTGACCATTCAGAATGGGTAATAGATTGCCACAGTCTGCAAGCAAGATAATTATATTATTATAATATCCGTTTGCAGTAACTGTAGTTACTTTAAACTTCGAAATCATTTTGAATAATTATTGGATTATTCTGCAAGTTAAACTACAGTGCAAATAGTTATATTCAAGGATGTCGTCCATAGTTTATATGGGCGTGTTTTATTTGGTTATAATTTTAAACGTTTTTGGTACAGATTTAACATACAAACGACCACGCAACTAGCATCAGCCTATGTTCTATTTTTGTGCATATTAAGTGATTTTAAATTAAAGCATATCCACCTTTTCAAGCGATTATAACATTTGTGTGAAAAGTATTTTATATCAATCCAGTGCACATATAAACATGTCCGTTTTTCAAATTGCGTTCTCTACAATCTGTCGTGTGAAACATTCACTGATACCGATTTGGAAGAGGAAAGCCTGACTGATATGCCAAAATATTCATGACATGTATTGCTTTCATAAAAGCACGACTCGATACAATTCATCATGTGTTGGGTAAACTAAAACGGGGTATCAACCTAATGCATTAAGATTTAATTGTTAAAAACTAATGAGCCTCTAAATGATATATATATACTTATAATTGCTTGATTTATAATTACTTAATTTATAATTGCTTAATTTCTAATGATGGCGCTATTGTAAATTACGATTCATGTCATAAAGTTGAAAACATAATCATATATATTGACGCTATGGTACCAATTGGGTTGCATGCAGCTACCGACCACATGCCATCAAACATGCACGAAATCTTGCTTGCCGTTGGAACGTAACCAACGCTGCAGTTGACGTTGGCACCTGCACCAAACGTACTAGTTCCCTGTTGAAGTAACGTCAGATTTCCGTTTTGCAAAAGCGGAAGTGGTCCACAATCTTACGAAATGAAAAAGCAATTTCACTACGTGCTAGAAATCGGATTGCGTGTTTATCTTATGGATTAAAGATTATACGAAACTTTTTATGTAAATAGTTTTGGTATTAAAAACGGATTTCACGAAATTTTATTAAAACAAGTCTACGTTTGTAACATGTATGTTGTTACATAAAGGCTATATTTAACTAGTTCAATAAGCATCGTACCTAATGGGCGACATGACGCATTTTGCCATTCTCCATTTGCCTCACACATAATCTGTGACGTATCATGTTCATAGCCTGTCGCACAACGTACGTTGGCAAGTGAGCCGTATGTTGTATTAAATGCATTGAATAGAACAATTGTTCCATTTCGAATAGATACAGGATCTCCGCAATCTTAAATACATTGTAACATATGTACCGAGCATCATCATATTTGATTATTATATGTCAATTAAATTACAATAATAACTACTGCATTTCTCGATGTGTCCTTGCATCTGATATTTCACAATCCAAATTAACCATTTAGACCAAATGTGTATCATTTACCTATTTACGACACAAACATCGAACGGATAAATCAAAGAATAAGGGATTTAGTAAGCGTGATGAATAGTCTTACCTCACATGTAGCTAAGTATTCGCATAAAACTTGCGTGTAAATAGACACAAGGTCGTAATTCGAATTAACAAGCAATATAATAAATAGAAAAGTAATTCAATTTAATTACAATTTAATTATTCAATGGTTATGATTTGTCAACAGAATATAGATCTTTTTGAAATACGAAGAAATGAAATAAGTACACGTTTCAGCTAATCCCTTGGCTAATGCAAAATTCAAAACCTAGCATAATGCAGCAAACATTACAGATCATCGTAAAGCATCTCGGGAAGAAATAGTTAAACATACCGCGTGCGTTGCACGAAGCATTTTCCCACGTTCCACTTGTCGTGCACGTTATTTGTGGCGTGGTGGGTTCATAACCTGTGTTACAGCTCACATCAGCCATAGCTCCGTAACTGGTATTTGTTGGATCCCTTAATGATGTATTCCCGTTTGGCATTGGCTTTGGCAAACCGCAATCTGAATCCAAGTACGTATTTAGACAAAAGGGCACACAAATATTATCTTTCTCATTATGTGTTATGGATTGTAACAGGGCTAATGAATGACGTACACTAAGAATAATTTGATATTATGTGTAGAATCACAATGACAATTATATCGAACAGTTCGTTTTGTATAAATGTATATGTATATATGAATCTATAACATCATTTAATTCAGCTGACATCATATTCATCTATAAAGTGTTTTACTTCAGTTGCATATTTTTAGAAATCACGTCGGAAAGAATACTTCAAACGTCGCATTACGGTTGACAGTGATATCAACTAATGACCTCGTCCATTACAAATAATACAAATGATTGAATAACTATTAATGAATATTTGTCCACCTTGCAATCGGGAGAATTACTGAGAAGACAATATGCTGACTAGAATAGCATGAAGATGTCCAATTATGTTATTCGTTATCGTATTGGCTTATCACCAAAGCTTGAACTTGAAATAATAAAAATGTATTTGATATGAAATAAATTACATTGGTTATCTTACCTAGCAGCTCACAAGAAGCGTTTTCCCACAGTCCACTTAATACACACACAATCTGAGATACATTTGCGAGGTATCCAGGATTGCAAAGAACGATGCTTAATGCCCCATATGTTGTATGTCCATCGTGCGATGTGACATGTCCGTTCAAATTTGGTAAAGGCCTACCACAGTCTGCAAACGTACAAACATAATCAGTTTCACAATACCACCTGTAAAACAAGTCTTTGACGTCTGTAAGCCATAACCGATAGACACATTGACATCTTTATACCAGCTAATTTTGCTCATAGTGTTTGAATATCGCATATTAACTATAGACCCGGCTACCTTCATGGTTTTCTTTAAATATATTATATTTCAAACAAGCGTGCAATGTCGTTCTTAATATTTATAACAGATCTAACCCATTGTAACGCATTGCGCCCCCGACCATGTGCCATTTGCCGTGCATGTTAACTGGATCCCCAGATACTGATGTCCAATATCACAATAGAATGACGCCACGGCACCGTATGTTGTGTTTTAAAAAAAAACAATTGTACTATGAGGAACACTCGGTGCACCACAATCTGTTTTCAAATATATTAACATTTACAATCGGCAAAACATGCGAAACATGTTATGACAACCGAATTGAAAGAGAAAAGTGCCACAAATGTATGACAGGACTCTTTTTTAAATGCACGGTTCAATACAATCTATTCAGTTGATGGATAAAACTAATACGGGATATCAACATATTGAATTAAGAAGTAATTCTTACAAACTAATAAGACCTATAAAAATGTATCTGCTTAAAATTGCTGCATTTCTAATGATGGAACTATTTGTAACGTTAAAGAATTACGATTCATGTGATAGGCTTGAACAAAGAATCATATGTATTGACATAATGATACCAATGGGGTTGCATGTAGCTGCCGACCACATTCCATCAGACATGCATGTAATCTCGATTGCCGTTGGAACGTGACCGACGGTGCAATTGACGCTGGCACTTGCGCCAAACGTACTAGTGCCCTGTTGAAGTAACGTTAGATTTCCGTTTTGCAAAAGCGGAAGTGCTCCACAATCTGACGGAATAAGAAAGCAATTACGGTGCGTGCAAGTACTTGGATTGTGTGTTTATCTGCTGTTTGCATGGTCAGATACAATTATTTATTGAACAAAGCTTGTTCGAATAATTATTAAATCAACAATGTTTTTTCTTATAATCATTTGCATTTGCAATACATTATTATTATGCAAAATTGTATACTAACTGCGCTTTTAATAAGTCTGTTGCTATACAATACCATGATATTTCAATAAGCATTGTACCTCGTGGGCGACAGGTCGCATTTTGCCATTCTCCATTTGCCTCACACATAATCTGTGATGTATCATGTACATAGCCTAGCGAACAACTGACGTTGGCGAATGCTCCGTATGTTGTATTGAACGCATCGAATAGAACAATTGTTCCATTTTGAATAGATGCAGGCTTTCCGCAATCTTAAATACATTGAGACATGTACAAAACAATTACCAATAATCTGGTATAATCATATTTGATAAATATGTGTGGATTAAATTACAATAGTATCAATTCCATTCCTCGATATGTCCTTGCTATGATATTTCACATTCTGACTTTACCAACTAGACCACATTTTTACCGACTATTTACAGGGTGATAACTATTTTAAAGTCCAGAGAAGTTATCAGAATAGATAATCTTGTCAACCTCAATTAGTCTTTTACTTTAAGCATTTGACCAATAGTCTATACTATACCGGACGATGTATTCAACACAAACATCAAACGGTCAAATGATAGAAAAGGGGTATAAAAAGGTTGATGACTAGCCTTACCTCGCACTTAGCCTAGTATTGATCACAATTCTCATAACACTCGCGCGTAAATATACATTGACCTCAAAGCATGGTAATTCGCATTAAAAAGCAAAAAAAGGGAAATAATATACTTTCGATGTTATTGCAAATGTATCACTCAATGGTCATGTTCAACTCAGCCAACAGAATAACAACTTTATGCAATACGAAGAAATGAAATAAGTAACAGTATCTGCTAAATACCTTTGCTTTCGAGACCTATAATCATATAGCACAAATGTCGGATCACCCAAATGAAAACTAGGGAAGAACTAGAATTACATACCGATTGCATTGCACGAATCATTTTCCCACAATCCACTTGTCGTGCAAGTTATTTGTGGTGTGGTTGGTTCATAACCTGTGTTACAGCTCACATCAGCCATAGCTCCGTAACTGGTATTTGGTGGATCTCTTAATGATATATCCCCTTTTGCAATTGGTTTTGGCAAACCGCAGTCTGAAACCAAGTTAATTATAGACGGAAATGCACACAATTATTATATTTCTCATTCTATGTTATTGATTGTAATTGGGCTAATGAATTACGTAACCTAGAATTAGCTTGACAATGTTTTCAAAATGTATATGAATATATTAATACATAACATAATTAAATTTAGCTTATTTTGTATTCATCTTATACATGTTTTTGTTAAACTGCAGACGTGAAGAAATTATGTAAAATGGAATATTTCCTATGTCGCATTACGGCTGACAAAACGATTCCAAATACGAAATGATTACTTAAGGCATTACAAATAATACCGATGATCGCGTAACTATATACTGTAAATAATAAATATGTCAAAATTGTAAACCGCCGGAATACGGAACAAATTATAGGGTTACTAGAGTTCATGAAAATGTCAGATTTTGTTTTTCATTATTGTTTTTACTTATCAAGAAAACCTGAAATTGTTTTGATAAAAAAATCTATTTTATATTTTATAAATGTCTATGGTTATCTTACCTAATAGCTGACAAGAAGCGTTTTCCCACTGTCCGATGGATACACACATGATCCGAGATACATTTGCAATGTATCCAGCATGGCAAAGAACGTTGGCTAATGAGCCAAATAATGTAGTATTTTCATCGTTCAATGTGATATTTCCGTTCAGAATTGGTAAAGGACTACCGCAGTCTGCAAACGTACATCTTGATTAGTATGAAACTCATTTTACCTATACTGTTTTAATATTTAACAAACTAAAAACATTTGAATTTAAATAAAGACTTGGCAACCCGTAATGGATTTCTTTAAATATGTTTTATTTCAATAAGGAATGTAATGACGGTATTAATATTTGGAACAGGTCTAATCTGTTGTAGCGCATTGTGCCCCCGACCATGTGCCATTTTCCTTGCATGTTAACTGGTTTCCCGTGTATTCATGTCCAACATCGCAAAAGAATGACGCCACGGCACCGTAGGTGGTGCTTTCAAACAAGACAATGGTACTATGAGAAACACGCGGTGCCTCACAATCTGGTTTAAACATATAAACTTTTTTACAATCGGCAAACATACGTAACAAGTACTGACAACGAAACTGAAAGCGAAAAGTGCCACAAATGCATGACTCGTATGTTTTTTTTTTCAAAAATGCACGGTTAAATACAATCAACATCTTCTATTAAGAAGTAATTCTTAACAACTTATAAGACCTATATAGGATGGGTCTCCTTAAAATTGCTGCATTTCTAATGATGAAACTATTTGTAACGTTAAAGAATTACGATTCATGTGATAGGCGTGAACATAGAATCATATATATATATATATATTGACTTTATGAAACCAATGGGGTTGCATGTAGCTGCCGACCACATTCCATCAGAAATGCATGTAATCTCGATTGACGTTGGAAATCGACCAATGGTGCAATTGACAATGGCACGTGTGCCAAACGCACTGTAGTAAGTGCTCTGTTGAAGTAACGATAGATTTCCGTTTTGCAAAAGCGGGAGTGGACCACAATTTAACGGAACGAGAAAGCAATTGCAGTGCGTGCAAGTATTAAGATAGTGTATATGTCTGCTGAACTGAAGATTATACACATTAAATGACGGAATAAAGCGATGCTCGACTAATTATAAAATCGCAAATGTGATTTCATTAAAATATGTTGTATTTGCAACGCATTATACGAATATAGTAAGAAGTAAGAATCTCGCAAGGCACAGTATGTGGTGTTTTCAATCAACACTATGGTACTATTTCCTATTCAATAGTAGTATTTATGCCGTGACAGGAAGAAAGTAATAAAGGGTATCAGCATATTATATTAAGAATTAATTCTCCAACTAGTAAGACTCTAAACCTGCGTTATATTCATATACATTGATTTCAGAATACCAATAGGATTGCATGTAGCTGCCGACCACATTCCATCAAACATGCATGTAATCTCGCTAGCCGTTGGAAAGTGACCAATGCTGCAATTGACGTTGGCACCTGCGCCAAACGTACTAGTTCCTTCTTGAAGAAATGTCAGATTCCCATTTTTCAAAAGCGGAAGTGGTCCACAATCTGATAAAATAAGAAAACATGCAGTTAATGCAAGTTCGTGGATTGTGTTTATATCTGCTTGATTAGACTAAACTGCTTATGGAAATATTTTGTATTTGCAACGGATTATACGAAATGAAATAAACAAATCTACGCGTTTTGAATATGTGTGCTGTTATATAAATACTTTATTCAACTTGTTCACTAAGAATAATACCTTGTGGGCGACAGGACGCGTTTTCCCACTCTCCATTTGCCTCACACGTAATTTGTGATACATCATGTTTATAGCCTGGCATGCAACTGACGTTGGCAAGTGCGCCGTATGATGTATTGAACGCGTCGAATAGAACAATTGTTCCATTTCCAATACGTGCAGGATCTCCGCAATCTTAAATAATTGGATACATATGCAAAACAATTACAACGGATCTGATATAATCATATTTGATAAATATGTGTGAATTAAATTACAATAGTAACAATTCCATTCCTCAATGTGTCCTGCTATGATATTTTACATTCTGACTTTACCAACTAGACCAAATTGATCACAATTCTCATTACACTCACAGGTAAATATAAATTAACATCACAGCATCGTAATTAACATTGAAAAGCAATGAACTAGACATAATATAAGTTCGATGTTATTGCAAACGTATTACTCAATGGTAATGCTAAAGTATGTCAACAGAATAAATATTTATGAAATACGAAGAAATGAAAAAAGTGCAATAATCTGCTAAATCTCTTTGCTTTCAATACCTAGAATCATATAGTTCAAATTCCAGATTATCCTAATGAAAACTCGGGAAGAACTAGTAATACATACTGATTGTATTGCACGAAGCATTTTCCCACAATCCACTTGTCGTGCACGTTATTTGTGGTGTGCTGGGTTCATAACCTGTGTTACAGCTCACATCAGCCATAGCTCCGTAACTAGTATTTGTTGTCTCTCTTAATAATATATTCCCTTTTTGCATTGGTTTTGGCAAGCCGCAGTCTGAAACCAAGTGCTTATATAGACGGAAGTGCACAAACTTATCTTTCTCATGTTGTGTTTCTGATTGTAATTGGGCTAATGGATGACGTAACCTAGGAGTAATTTGACATTACGTGAAAAATTGATACACAAAGCCAATCACAAAGAAACGTTATTTTACTTTTAAACGGAACTGTATTAATTAATATATTCCATTATTTAATTAAGCTGATTTCAGATTAATATGTAAAGTGTTTTGGTTTAACTTCAAATTTAAAGAAATTGTGTCGAATGGAATATTTCCTATGTCGTATTACATCTGACAAGACGTAATCTTATAAAAACGTATTAACCTCGCGGTTTGCAGGACACTATTTCCCAAGTCCCGTTTGCCAGGCACGATATTGGAGTTTTGCCCTCGAATCCAGGATCGCAGTGTACATATGCCAGTGAACCGTAAGAGGTTCCTTGAGCAGACGTTATGTTTCCGTGGGGAATTAATGGTGGTAACCCACACGCTGAAACGTGTTTAAAAGTAAGTAGAGTTATCCAAAATTAACTGTGGTCTTTTTGCGTTAATATTTTGAATTACCGTTACATGCATTAGAAAATAGAATATCCTTCTTAATAACGTTTATGTTTTCATTAAACCCTTGAAAAAAGGTCAAGAACTAAGACGAGCATAAATAAAGGTGACGATTCAGATGTGTAATTTATGCTTATATAGTTCTCAAATATCAAGTCGTTGGTGCTGAGTTAAACACTTTCGTTCTTTGTTATTCAACTATGACTTGCTTTGATATTTGAATAATGTGTGTGTGGTCTTGGGCTTAAAACAAAGGTTGGTTCGTTTATAAGATTTATTCAATAGAACCAAATTAAGTACGCATTTGGGAATAATAAAAAGCTATTATAATTATTTTTAAGAGTAATTAAAGGGGCCTTTTCACAGATTTTGGCATTTTTTTAACTTATTCATTAAATGCTTTATATTGATAAATGTAAACTTTGGATCGTAAAAGCTCCAGTAAAAAATCAAGAAAAAAATTTAAAAAAGGAAAAGAACATTGCCCGGAGCAGGTTTCGAACCAATGACCCCTGGAGTCCTGCCAGAGTCCTGAAGTAAAAACGCTCTAGCCTACTGAGCTATTCCGCCGAGTACACATTCGTGACGTATTTTATACCTTATATAAGCAATCTTTGTAGTTTCACAAAATTTAACGACAAAAACAGAACTCTCCAAATTATTCAATCGTTTCGCGTTGCAACGCTTTATAATTTTTAGGTTTTAAAATCATCAAAAGATGCATATAATGGCTGTATTAGAGCATGGTTAATGTTCAGTATTACTGTTTCCTCACAAATATCATAACTAAAACGAAAACTTACGAATCTGAAACAACTTTTTTCAATTTTGTCAATTTACCAAAGCGTGAAAAGATCCCTTTAAACTTTGAAACATTTCATTATTTTCAACAATTCGTAAGTATGAATAAATATGTTTTACAAAATGCGTATTGTTACTTGGAAAATTTCGACGTTAAGAGTTAATAATAGTAAATATAAGCAAGTAATTATCCGAAAAAACAACAACAGCAACGTCAAACAACAAACAACAACAACTAACTTATACTGCTGCAGTATGCATTTGTCCATTGTCCATTTGACTGACATTCAATAACAAGCGAACTCTTCGTGTAGCCTTCGTTACAATACACCAGCGCGTATGAGGCATTGTCATGCTGCAATCTCAGAGCCCCGTGTTCAATAGATGGCAGTAACCCACACACTGAAAAAATGCGTTTTCGTGCAAAACGTTTACGCAATAGAAATTTGTTCAAAAGACAATTGTTAAATAGTTACGAAGAATGGTAACAATATTAAAGATACTAAGATACATGTCATTAAAGTTCTTTACTTCAATGAGAATAGTATGAGTAATAATAATCGCCCCTACCAAAAGATTTATCAAACAACATTTTAGTCCGACTGATTATATAATGGTTCCTAACTTATGCGAATAAACGTAGGTATTAAAGACGTAGTTTTTTCAAACTATGGACTATATTATCTTTTATAACCTCCTTGATAACTTCAGAGTTTAATAAAATTGGAATGTGTCGTTCATTCAAACCTTTTATAAATTGATATCATGGATAAAATGATAGAACAATAAAAGATCCTTTGTTACAAGATGTTGCATTTCCATAACGTTGGAATGTTAACAATAATAAGTGTTACTCATAACTAATGCTAGTGAAATCGACAATATATACGATTACAAACAGTGGTTATTGTTCCTACCTGAGACATTACACGACACACCCACATCTTCATGGTGGCCGCAGTCTTGGATACCCCAGCCGTCGTGTTTGCAGTTGACGATTGATGATTCTGATCCGTTACAACGAACTTCGTCAAGCAATATGTTACTGGTTCCTGTGTCATATTCTCCCTTTTGTAATAGCTTTCCACTATGAAGTCTGAAACAAAAGCGTGGTTATAAGAAATCCAATGAAAAACATTAGATATAATATTATGCGTATGTGCGTGTTGTTTCACGCAGTAAAACCCCCACAAAACCTGATTAGAATGAATACCTTTCCTTCAATATAACATCATGCCTTTAACCAGAATATGTCAAGAAATCTCTCTCTAGGTTAAAATAAAAATAGATGGTATAGAAAACATTGACGTAAAACATTTATTCCTACCCCAGCTCATTACAAACGACTGTGACAAAATGCATATCCGTGCCGTCATCACATACGGTTCCCCACACGCCATAATAGTAGACTTCCACCCTCCCGGAAAACTGGGACTGTCCTCCTTTTAGTCGTACTTGTGCTGCAAAAATAAATAAGGTTTAGAAGTGAAAAGTGTCACCACATTTAACTTTGATGTTGATAAATCATCAGAAGTGATTTGCAAGCGGTTATTTTTAGGACACATCTATGGTGCACAGATTGATAATTTTTATGCCTTGAGGAATATCAAATGAAAATAAGAAAATAGGGCGAGTTCTAGCGAGTCCTAGTTTTGTTTCCGTGCCAAACTGACTATTCATTCTGCTTACCGGCACCACTTATTATAATGATTCTACTAATTTGCATTTTAAAAGCCCTTTAGTTAAATTAAGCTGACACTAAAAAAGTTAACGACATTTTCAGAACCTTAATACGCTTGCATGCATTCGTGCTGGCCAAAATAAGTCCTCTTATTCTTCCCATCACCTCTTGTCATTTTTATCTTTAAACAATACTACACTAAAAAACTGCCCCCCGCCTACATAATTCAGTTGAATATTTTTTTATAAATTCAGTAAAACAGATTTAGTGTACTGCTAGTATGCCTCGTATCGAACAGCTGAGAATTATCGAAGATTTTATTTATTTTATACACTTTACTCGGACACTGCAGTTCACTGTTTTTCTGTTTAGCAATAGTAGGCAATATCGGTTACAAATTTAATTTATATTGATGTATGCTTATAATATTTACATATTGGTTTAATATTGATAAACAATATAAAGACATAAAGGGTTATTGCGTTGAAGTGTAAACTTTATCTTTGATTAAAGAAATAACTGCTCAAAGAATAGTCCGTTTGCATCACGAGTTATTAAATGAAAATTAAAAAGCGCGTAATTGTTTATTTCAAAAAGACCATGTGTAGACCATATGTAGATTAACAATGCATTGTAAACTCTACGATATACGCTACACGTCAGATTGCATTCTGTATATCTTTATTGTTTGACTCCGCGCTTAAGTGTGGAGGTGTTTTCAATTTAATGCAGTGTCAGTATATTAACTGCACGGGTGAATATACGATTAACTGTATAACCATAGCTACGTAAGGTTGACTGGAGAAACAAAAAAGTTATAAGGTCATCACTTATTAGGTGTTAAATGACACGATGCCATTTTCTAAATTTTAAACAAACACATGAACATGAACAAATTAAGTAAAATAATATATATGCATACATAAATTGTACCATTTTTAAAATTTAAGATAATTCATTGCGACCAAGTGACTGTAAGTGGTAAGCCAATACCAAAACGTTTACTCGTATTTGTTACATACGGAGATTAAATTTCGGGCTTTTGTCGCGACGAAGTGTAAAAATATTTCAGATATCTTCAATGAACGGGGAAGTTGGATATAGGGAAACTCTATTTCAAAAATAACGTGTTACAGTTGACCGTTTTTCTCAAAGAATGAACGTGAACTTAAAAGTAGCTATTGCGTTTTTCGCAACATGCTGTCACAAATTATGTTAAATAATTTATGTTCGTAACCAAAACTATTTCGAAAAGTATATCATTACGAACCCTTGATTAATTAATGAAACACAATAATGTACCGCTTTTATTGCACATGACACCGATGTCATCATCGTGCCCGCAGTCTTGCACGCCGAGACCACTGTGCGTGCAGTTAATGACTGAAGCTTCAAAACCCGTGCAGACAACATTACTCAACTGAACTGGACCTGTTCCTTTGGAAAATTCTTCATCTTCTAAATATCTTCCGCCTTGCATTCTATGCGGAAATAAAATGGGTAATATATTCAAAATAACAAAAAAGCGTACAGCATAAAAATTTAATACTCGTGCATGCATATAAAACACAAAAACGCATTAACAAAAGTGTCAATGGTTCTCCTTATTTTTAAGTATGTTTATATATCAAAGTGAAAAAAGAGGCTCAAAACCTTAATAAATATGTAACGTTTCTATTGATTGATAGGCATAGCAATAAGAACATTATAATTTTCACACCGTACCCCAGTTGGTTACATATGACATTGGCTATACGAACGTCCCGTTTGTCTTTTGCAACACATACGGTTCCCCACAAGCGGTTCTGGTAAACCTCTACCCGCCCACGATAAAAGGAACCATCGCCCTGGAGCCTCACATTACCTACACGAATGGGTGGCATCAAATAAATGAACGCTTAAACAATATTCTACCAATTCCCAACACATTCAATATGCATTAGGGCACCGTTGTAGAAACAGTAAAAACAGTAAGTAACAAACGCGCATAGCCACCATTGACCTATGTTTGATGATGAACGAACT
Source organism: Dreissena polymorpha (assembly GCF_020536995.1). Lineage (NCBI taxonomy): Eukaryota > Metazoa > Mollusca > Bivalvia > Myida > Dreissenidae > Dreissena > Dreissena polymorpha. The sequence goes on from NC_068366.1 coordinate 20,700,905, forward strand.
AGTAAAGGGATATTGAATATTTTAACGTGATTAATGATTATTTGAATATAGATATCAAAAACCCATTTAAATGATAATTTGATATAAAGGAAAAAACTACAAAAATATCTTAATGAAAAACACTACTGTGTACAATTAGTTTGGAAACATAATGGATGTTGTGTACGATGATCCAACTAATTTTAGAGTAATGAATTCATTTTAAACGAATTGCACGGAAAATATACTTGAGTCAATATAATAATATAAATAAAAAAGTCGGAATTTCACTCTACTACTTGTTTCAATGCTTTTTCCTTTATATCTTATAAAATAACACACAAAGAGGTGTACAAGATTGACGCTTGGGCGAGCGAGAACTCCATTCCTACTTAATAAATGTTTTGCCTTTAACACAAATTCAGCTATAATTAATAAGTATAATTTAACAGTAAATACTCGTACTAATCGGCTCGCAAGAAACATTCTGCCATCCACTTGGCAGACACCTTATGACGCCCTTGCTTGCAATCTGGAATGCACTGTAGCCAGGTCGACAGATGACCTCCGCGTTTGAGTTGTACACAGTTTGTCCGCTTGCAACTATATGTCCATTGTCAATTGTCGGTGGCATTCCACACTCTGAAATTATGCACGATGCTGTTTCATATTTATGCAGAAATTCTGGAATGTATTTTGTTGATGCCAGTTGCTCCCATAGCCGACGTTTTATATCAGTGGGAAATGCATCATATATATGTAGATGATTTGAACATAATGCACACGTTAAAAATATCTTAGGAATTACAGATATGACCACCCTTGACCGCCAGTTGTAACTGGATTCCATTTAATTTGGGCTGCAGAGGAGAGAGTGTAGAGCACACATCGTAAATTAATCCCGAGATCCAATAATATATGTCTAAAATAAAGCAAATACATGCCGCACACCTATCAGCAACCGTTTAAGCAACATCGCTTGAGATACGTGTAATCAACATGTATTTGAATATATTACACAATGAACACAGGGTGAAAAGGAAATGACGTTAAGTCAATAAATCAGTTTAAATGAGCTCAAATGTCATATTATACAGAAACCAAACCCCTTTATCAGCGTTGCAAATGGTCCTTTAAAGAAAATCATATGACACATTTAAAAAAAAAGACTTAATCTCACATATGCTATTGTAGATATTTTTACGCACAAAATCATATAAGAGTGTATAGACAAATTGTCATATCGCATGTATCCATGTCTCTGTTAGCTGGACTAAACGAGTCTACAGTAACTTTATGCATACTTTTCTTGTTATATGACCAATTTGACAACATTATCGAACATGTTAATCTCACTGTTTTACATTTTAAATAATTATACCATATTAATTTAGCAGTAGATTGGTCAAGTATAATATTATTTCTATGGACTTACCGGCATCTCCACATAATACACCAACGTCCTGGAGGTGTCCGCAGTTGTTATATCCCCACCCGCTATGCTTACAGTTCACAATGGACGACTCAGTACCAGTACATGTGACATCATCTAGCCATATTTTCCCCGATCCTTCAGTATAGTCACCCACGTGCAGTTTTGTCCCATTTGACATTCTTCAAATAAGTTTGTAAAAGCTTGTATAAATCGATAATTACATGATTTCAAGTCAGTAAATGTAATTAAAGGAAATAAGTAACTTTTGAACCCATCATCTAAAGATAATCTATTGTCACCATATGTAGTCATTTACTTAACGCAAGTGCTCAATTCCAACTACAATACAGATATCAAAATACAGCGACGAAATTATCAAAACTTTGCTAACCAACCTGGAGCTTTCAATCAAATCTATGAGTATTTTAAATAAAGCAATATACATAAAGAACACTGATTAACGGTTTACTATAGGCCGGATATATCTGTCTACAATTAGTTTTCTTTACCGATTTGATGTAATTTTTAAATATAAGTAACTACCACAAACAGGCCATTCATGTAAATAATATGGTAACATAGCACATATTAGATTGTTTATCTTAATGTTTTGCTTATTGCTACTTCCTGGGTCGAAGGCATCATGCTTATAAAACGCTTCCAAACGCTTGCACACTTGCAATCATTTATTTAAATTAATTGACAACGGAATCCAGTAATCTGACTTGAACATTACGTTACCAGAAGTTGAACTCTATCGGTTTCTCACAAAGTGGCATATGTTATTATAAGATTTTCATATATTTGAAAGTAATCATTTACCAATAGGTGATACGTGTTTATATGTAACCTATGTACGTAGAAAAAACTAGAACTGTTTAAAAGGACGGTCTTTTATTCGCGCACATCTGATTATCTTACATTTATGTCCTTGGTATCTGGGCATTGTTTATAAACATGTTTGTGAACTATCATTATGTTTGTTTATACAAAAAGTCTCACCTACCCGAGCTCTTTGCAAAGGACGTTTGCGAAGTGGATGTCGGCGTTGTCTTCACACACTGTCCCCCAAACACCGTCGTGGAGCACTTCAACACGGCCCCAGCTGTTGCCACCACCAGCAAGACGAACAGTAACTATAACATTGCACAGAAGTTGATTTGACATACGATATAATATCAATTGACATATGATAGAAGTTCAATGGACGGTTTTGACCATTAAAACTGCCAAGTTAATGTTAGAAACATATAGCTTTATTGAAACGTATCGTCCAAAACACGTTTTAATCTATTAACAATTATGATAAGAAAATTCTTCCGATGGTAGGCTGAAATAACAATATATTGTAAGACACACATAAAAACAATATTTGTATAAAAAAAAAACGTTCGACGAAGGATTAACTTTCAGGTACTTTTTTTTTTTACAGTTATCATGTTTTTTCCTTCAACATGGACGTCATTAAAGGGATAACGTGGAATATTTTCCTTCAATACAAATTGCTTTCTTTATTCGGGTGGTGATTTATTAATACGAGTCAAATACCAGATGGAAAATGACATGGCATCAATTAAAACGCACCCGAGCTTTCCGCAAATACAAAACTGTCACCGTGAGGACTAATTAAAAAGAAATCCCAGATTACTCAATTGCTAATTAATCGACCAATGGCATAAATAAGCAAACATGTAAAGAACATTTTCCTCAGTTCGATTTCAAGTTTTAAAACGCTTGTTGTACACGGGCTAATTATTGTGTTTGATTTTTTTTTGTTAAAGACATATACGGATTCAGTATAATAACATTAATCAGTATTCTCCGTACAATTTTTAGAAATAAAAGTTATCAAGTGATGATATGGATAAAAGAACAGTACGCAGCACAGTCCAACCTAGTAAGGTTAAAGACTCTTTTAACTATTATGCACAGCAAAGTATAACATTAGTCGTATGCTTGAGTAAAAACGCAATGTTGTTAGAACTAATAACGATCATGTATGCTTAAAATATACCTTTTTCTTAGGGCACAGACGTGTCAAGGGTTCCTGTGTTAATGACTTAAATTTATGAGAATACATTGGAACATAAAAAAGACATAATAACCCAGCATCTATTTTTATTTTAAAATACGCACTTTATTTCAATATATTGTTAAGAAAACACACTATAAGTTTTAAACCCGGTAAATGGAGAAGTTTATCCGGTTTGACAAGAATACAAAATTAGGCCTCGTGTATCTTGTCCTATTTTAACCACACAAGATTAAGCTCGTTCTATGATGTTTACTGGTCTTACCGTATAAACATTTTCAATTCAAAATTAAAATGTTAAATATTTACACTATTGATTTAAACGTTTTAAGCGTTTTTCGTCGAGAATAGTTAGTCACTCGATGCGATGAACATAATTGGTTCATAGTAAATAATGTGTATATTTAAGTATGAAGACGGTGCTCTTTTGTATAAGTCTTCATAAATTGTCTGTCTGTAAAAAAGGGTAAATGTTAGGAAAAAGATGTATAAAGAAACGTTTCAAACTGGGGAACACGTCAAGTTGTTATTTTTAACATTTAAGCATTAAATAGTGACATAATTACAACAATAATTTGAAATTCAACACAAAGATGAAAAATGTTTACACCAAGAGATACGTTTTTGTATTGAAATTAGTATTGCAACGAAAGTATGAAATACCTGGTGGTACCGTGGATGTAGCAGCAAATCCTGGTATGCAACTCAATACTAATTGAATAAGAATTGTCTCCATGGTTTTTCCTTACCCACGATAACGTCTAAAAAAACATATTTTAGTTTTTGTATCCTGCAGTTGGTTATATGTTCTACACGAAAACTTGAATTATCGTCACAATACGTACACGTTTCTATAGGAATGAAACGTATGTGGTTATGAAGTAATAACGATTTTCACTTTACAGAACTGGGGGGAAGAGACACATTTAAAATATTTAAACTTTAAATATGTGTAAGCTCCATCCTCAACCTACGCACACCGATTCAGACAGTTAAAGTGTCTTTAAAATACACCTAACTTGTATAGAAGGATTAAGCCTTGACATGAGTAATACGATCTAATAAACATAACATTATTTTTCGTGTAAAGTAACCGTGATATTGCAAACAATCTGCTAAAGCATTTGAAACTTGATCATGTTTCGTTAACAAATAAAAAGACTACGGCAAGGTAAACAAGTTTTGTGAATCGTTCATAATATATATTTTACGGTATCAACTACGGTATCGAAGGTACTTTAACACGAGACCCTCATTATATGTTTTTATTTTATTAATAAACTTCATGTTCAAAACAATGTCATCATTAGTGACAACAACTGCACAAAATGATTCAAGCCTCTAACATATGCTGCAACCTTTATAGAGATCGGGACTATACATACGATCAACCTCATAACTAGTGTTATTCCTCTTTTATATATCGTGAACTAAACAATATTGTTCTTTCATAAATAGCCATCAAATTGGCAGCACTGATATTTTTCTCATAATCAATATTTCACTTGTATCATTAATTGCATTTAATATATCTGCATTATTATAATAACATTTTATTAATTATACGTCATATCATTACCAGAACCAACAACACCATCATAACTATAACTAATAACACTTGAACCGTTATCAAAACAAGCATTAGCGATATCAGCCGAAATAGCAGCATCAACATCATTATCAGCAGCAGCAACAACATCAAATTTAGCAGTTAAAGCACTCGTTATACTGCACGAAGACAGTTCATTTGCATTTCATAGTTTCCCTATAAATCTTATTTGCACCGTATTATAGTGAATGTCTCTATCGTCAAAATTGTATCGTCCGTGCTTTAATAACGTTTATTGAAAATATGTGACAAGATGCTGACGCGCTAAAAGATTTTTGAAACAACAGACTTAATATGTCTTAAACGTTTGAACTACTGTGATTAACAAACACACTAGTTGATGTCACGTGTTTCCTATATGCATACTTTTACAAACCACCAGTAAATTATTAAAATCTGTATAACATTATACACGCTGATAACTCTAGGGACAAAAGTTATATTTTTTTAATTTTTAATACACAAGATGTTTTGAAATACAGCTTGTCAAGGATATTTGTCACTTATGCGTGAAATCACTTTGTTTATAACATATTAAGTTAGCGACTTTAATGGAATACATTTCATTACCTGAACATTGTTACTCTGACAATTTGACGTTATTGTGCGTATTGTATATGAACTGATGAGCTGTGCGAAACCGGTCGGCACAGTTTTATACAGTTTTTCTTATACCCATGCGACGTTTGTTTACTTTTTCAATATATTGATATCTTAGTTCGGATGCACTTTACATTTTTACACACACACACACACACACACACACACACACACACACACACAACACACACACAACACACACACACACACACACACACACACACACACACACACACACACACACACACACACACACACACACACACACACACACACACACACACACACACACACACACACACCACACACACACACACACACACACACACACACACACACACACACACACACACACACACACACACACACACACACACACACACACACACACACACACACACACACACACACACACACACACACACACACACACACACACACACACACACACACACACACACACACACACACACACACACACACACACACACACACACACACACACACACACACACACACACACACACACACACACACACACACACACACACACACACACACACACACACACACACACACACACACACACACACACACACACACACACACACACACACACACACACACACACACACACACACGCACGCACGCACATACACACACACACACACACACATATATATATAGCAAAGACATACCACCCACAGTAAACAAACAAAATCCCTTACAATATAGGTTTTTAACCTACTAAAAACACAATGTTAGCACAATATCTCCATCCTGCACAAACTTTTAATATATTTTTAGCACAAATGACCTTGACCTTCACCGAACTGACCACATATGCAACCCCAATATACGTCAGCTAGATACAGGAGATGTTGCGTTAAAACGTTTATCTAAACTAAAAAGTAAAATAAAGACAATAATTCTGCTAATTCTGGTAACATAAAATTGAGGTGTTATTTTCTGTTTTTTGCCTTGTGCGACAAGCATGCCATGGAATCTGTTTGCAAAGTGGTTGCTTAAAAAATGTCAGAAAGTATTCAAACAAAATGATTATCAATGACATTGATATAGAGAATACAAGTCCAAAAAAGTAGAATAATAATTAACTGGAAAATATGTGTTTTTCTAGCATAGCATTAAAACTACTCTAGCAGTTATAAAACATATTTTGTCATTAAGTCATAATAGCGTGTATATATTTCCTAAAATTAACAATCGAACAATTAACCGTCAAAACCAACAAAGTTAAACCTCCGGAACCATTTAACATTTGTGTGAAAGACATTTATACGCCATATTCCAGAAAAACATTTTTTTTTATCGTCAACACAGTTGTGCATTGGCATTTTCATCATAGTTTGGTTGAAAAAACTTCAAGTATGCGCATGAGTGGCAGTGTACGAATGTTTTCTGCGAGCACTTTAAACAGAAAATTAAGCCAAGCGTTATAACTGAAATCGAGTTTTCAAACACCAATGGTGTTTGTATTTATTTTAATCACATTGATTACAATTTTGGTAACCATCCAAATTGGATTGAACGGGCCTTTACACGTTTTGGTAAATTGACAAAATTGAAAAAAAATGTTTCAGATTCGCAAATTTTCGTTGTAGTTATGATATTTGTGAGAAAACAATAATACTGAACATTTACCATGCTCTAAAATATCCATTATATGCATTTTTTGACGATAAAAAAACTTGTAAGTTATAGAGCGTTGCAACGCGAAACGATTGAATAATTTGGAGAGTTCTGTTGTTGTCGTTGTATTTTGTGATACCACGAAGTTTGCTTATATAAAGTATACAATACCACCCTCATTGCATAAGCACGGATGGCCGAGTGGTCTAAACGATAGACATTTACTCCATGGCTCCAGGGGTCAGTGGTTCGAGTCCAGTTGAGGGTTACTTTTTCTGTCTTTAATGTTATTCTTGTGTTTTTTACTGGAGTTTTTTAGATCTAATGTTTACATTTATCATTAAAAAGCATTGAATGGCAAACTTCAATACATGCCAAAATCTGTGAAAAGGCCACTTTAACGGTTTTATGTTTTCATAAGTCTCAGTGCTCACACTACTGCCATTTAAGACATGTAAGAAAGTGCTTCATCCGAAGGACGATAGTATTACTATTTGGTAAAAGGCTAATGAGATCCAATAATGTCAATTGCAATGTCATTCACCTCTCGGCATAAACAGAAACACAACTTCGCAAATCATAATTACGTTAAATCGTTTGCGTATGTATATCATAGCAAATTTAAAGTAGCTGTAATAATATTCGCTTTAGAGAGACAAAAAAATTGCAGCATTCTTGTGTTAACAAATAAGACATTATTTTGTCTTACCTTGTTCAATCTATATTTGTCTCAATGAAAATGATATTTGAATATGGTACAACGTTTATAACTGTTATTTTCTTCTATGTGTCAGTTTTTTATACTCAGGGGAACATTGTCTATAATATAACTCAAAACACTAAAACTTATACCTACAAAAGTAAAGAAAGCAAACCAAAACTGACGTGCACAATATCGTGTTCATACGGTGGCAAAGAGGTGACAATCACTCTTCTTTTTTTTAATTTCACTCCTCTTTTTTCTATGTCGTTCCAACAACAAATTAACTCGAGGGCACGACTTATTAACTATTGGGAACGAGAAAGAAAAAAGAGAATTGCAAATCTAAATAAAAGAGGAATGCAAAGAAAAAAGAGGTTTAATAAATA